>NC_063195.1:2116671-2149171 GCF_017589495.1 Alosa alosa | reverse complement strand
ATATGTTTATTCATGATGCGCCCTTCTCAGCTCGTCTTAGTGGCACGGCAAGTGGCAAATAGTAGGAACAAACTCAGCGGAGAAAGATATTAGTAGATAATTCTGATTTGTATAGTGTTTTGTTCACTTGGATTTTGGAAATGTTACAGAGAAATATGTTAGCCCTTTCTGCCTCCAGATCATGTAGTTGCATCATAGATCCTCCTGTAGAAGTTATCAGACAAAAACAATCACTGGCTAACCCACTTTAAACTACTTTAGCAAAGTCCTTGGCTGCAGGTTGTGAGCAACAGGCAAACGCAAGATACAATTGCAGTCCAATGACATGTAACTTTATTCTCTGCGATCATGGCAATGTTAGACAATGTCGTTGGTGGAACAATATAAGTTCGCCGACCTTGACTCAGGCGACTTGAAAGCCTTGTCCCCTTCAGCGGCGACGTGTGCCGATGTATGAACAAGACAGTTAGGCTACAAATAAATATCGGGGTAATTGCTACAGCTGACAATAATGACGGATCTTTACTTAATGCTATTGAGTCTATTAGATATGGGTCCATACGTTTATCTACTTATATTGACGAGATTAAGCCGTTACTGTGCTCAGCTCAACTCAAATCTATGCGCTACAGGCGATTGTCACATAGAATAGCCTATAGAACTGGAATGTCATATCAACAATATGGCCGCGGCGGTGTTTGCGAATAAGCAAACACCGCCGCGGTATATAAGTATATACTCTTTTGATAACGTGAGGGAACGTGGTCTCTGCATTTATCCCAATCCGTGAATTAGTGAAACACACTCAGCACACAGTGAACACACAGTGAGGTGAAGCACACACTAATCCCGTAATACAACAGCGGAGCTCGGGGAGCAGTGAGGGGTTAGGTGCCTTGCTCAAGGGCACTTCAGCCGTGCCCACAGGTCGGGGTTCGAACCAGCAACCCTCCGGTTACAAGTCCGAAGTGCTAACCAGTAGGCCACAGCTGCCCCCACACGTCACAGCTGTCAGAATTTTATTGCAACACATATGTTGGACTGGCACATCAGGACAACATGCCCACCCCGACCCCTTTAAGTAAGGGATAATGGACTCCACGGTGGTCTGTTCACAGAAGTTAATGCACGGTCGAGGTTGTAAAACGGCCCCGACGTGAAGCGGAGGGCCGTTTAAACCTCGTAAGTGAAAATAATTCAGTGGAAATGCATGGATTCCAGTTTCTTCCAGTAGCAGCAACTGGAATCCATGCATTTCCACTGAATTATTTTTGGAATCTGATCCCTTATCATACCTGTTCATTCTTACTGCGTTGCTTTCGACTTATCGTGACTAAATTCAAGATGGCTGCAAAAGCGCTAAAATTAAAACGAAGATACTGTCTGTATAAATCGTCTTGTAAGTAAACTACCAGTGCTTTTTCAAAGTTCTCAATGTCTCGTTTTAAATGTCAGGGCCCTCGGAAGTTTACCAATGAAGTGTGGAGATACATTGAGCCTCGTAAATGGGTGTAAAACAGTTTTATTTGCATGGCTAGCCCGATGCCGAAGCACCACCATTGAAAAAGCTGTTGGTAGCATCGGGCTAACTAAGCGCCAGATTTTGAGTACAGGGGACAAGCGAGATGGGCTATGAGACATACGCTCACACTTTCGGTATCATGTTTCAATACACTTTAGGTCAATATCACACCGAATTCTCCTTTAACTTCTGTGAACAGACCACTGTGGAGTCCATTATCCCGCTTTATTCCACTGTTGCCACTTGCGTTGTGTTCATTTCCTGTTACAATTTAAACGTTTTGTCGGCTAAAACTGTCTTGTTTGTAGAACTACTTTCTTCAAACACAAATCAACTAATTTCTTAACTGCCGTTACTAGTTCTAAATGGATGGTTGCTTTCGCCAAAGGCCAGTCGTTAGTTCTATCTCTCCCGCTGTTGTCAAGGCTTATCCCAAGATTCTGATGAACTTTAGCTTTGAAACATCGGCTATTTTACTTAGCCTCTTTGTCATCCATCTAGCTAAAAGCCACCTCAGTCATATGCTTCAATGTTGTCATGTTCTGAACGTCTGCATTTTACAGCTCAGATGCAACGTGACAGTTCATTTAAACTTCACAACGAGTTGTGAGCTTAATGATAATAATGTAGCCATTTTTGTTCCGGCCAATGTCTGGCAATTACCGGACAACAGAAACCCTGACACACACACAGGGTCAGACCTCCGTTTGACAAAGCTCTGCATATACTACGGAGGTGTCTAAATACTCGCCCATCACTGGTGTCCCTAGGACCCCCTCTCCGTTTTCAACGCAAAATTGAACCTAATGTCTTTGTCTATGTCTGACCTGGCACTATTTGTGGTAGGCATTGTACAACGGGGGCCTCATATCCAGCATTCACAGAATCATCACATATCCTGTTCATAACAACAATTAAATTAGATATAGTCACCTACAAATGAAACAGAGGGCGCTTGTTTTATTGAGCAGGTCTTGCATAGAAGCCATAATAAGGCCATATCTGTGTATTATTTGAAATTTTAGGCTATGGTATGTTTATTTTTTCTTCACACAGGATGTTAGTGTGCCGTGGGACATTTTAAGTGTCAAAAGTGTGCCGTGGCACAATAAAGGTTGAAAAACACTGCATAATGCATTACATTTTTGAAATGACAGCAACAAGTAATACATAATGCATTATGGGGCAGTCGTGGCCTACTGGTTAGCGCTTTGGACTTGTAACCGGAGGGTTGCCGGATCAAACCCCAACCAGTAGGCAAGGCTGAAGTGCCCTTGAGCAAGGCACCTCACTGCTCCCCGAGCGCCGCTGTTGTTGCAGGCAGCTCACTGCGCTGCGGGATTAGTGGTGCTTCACCTCACTGTGTGTTCACTGTGTGCTGAGTGTGTTTCACTAATTCACGGATTGGGATAAATGCAGAGACCAAATTTCCCTCACGGGATCAAAAGAGTATATATACTTATACTATACTTTAAACAACTAAGGTACTGTAGCCGTAGATGTACACTGTAGCAAAAAACGTTTTATTTAAGTCACTCACCCATCACTGGTGACCCCAGGACCTCCTCTCCGTTTTGGGCTAAACACACAACTGAACCTAATGTCTGTGTCTATGTCTGACCTGGTTTTGGGCTAAACGCACAACTGAACCTAATGTCTGTGTCTATGTCTGACCTGGCGCATGTTCACGTTGAACGTGTGTGCGTGCACACGCACTACGGCCATGCGCAGTGTCCC
Source organism: Alosa alosa (assembly GCF_017589495.1). Classification (NCBI taxonomy): domain Eukaryota; kingdom Metazoa; phylum Chordata; class Actinopteri; order Clupeiformes; family Clupeidae; genus Alosa; species Alosa alosa. Next base: position 2,145,912 of record NC_063195.1, on the reverse strand, counting down.
AGTTTGAGTTCCGGGAAATCTGGTCACCCTAAATACGATCATAGTTGAAGTCAGATAGTTGACTATGTTATACTGAAGATAGTATAGTCTGCTAATTAGCTAATATTATCATAGCTGAAGTCTGATAGTTGACTGTGTTATACAGAAGATGTATAGTTCGCTAATTAGCAAATACGATCATAGCTGAAGTCTGATAGTTGACTGTGTTATACAGAAGATGTATAGTTCGCTAATTAGCAAGGACAACAGTTTTACATTGAAGTTAATGTGAAGTTAATCAGCCAAATCCATCCTCAATATTGGAAGCAAATTAAGTTGTTTTAACATGAGAAGAGGGCAAGTAAGAAAATACTGTGTGTGTGCGTGTGCGTGCGTGCGCGTGTGTGTGTGTGCGTGCACGTGTGTGTGTGTGTGTGTGCGTGCGTGCGTGTGCGAGTGCGTGTGCGTGTGTGCGCGTGCGTGCGTGCGTGTATACTCACATATTTGAAGAGATCCTGCAGCTTGGCCATGCATATAATTGTGACCCAAACTGAAGTGCAGGAACCCAGAAAGTCACAGAACTGCAGTGTGTCGTACTCCATAATGCACAAAACAGTCACCCCTGGCTGGTCACATGCATGATAGAACTGTAAAACACACACACACACACACACACACCAATTCCAGTTGAAAGAAGGGCAAGATGATCTTGTTAGAGCTCTCAAAGTAGAATCAGAACCACACACACACATACTTGAACGCTCAGAAATAACCCCCAGCCTTGCACTGAACAGAGTCAATCAATCATCACTGTTCTGCTGTTAGTGTTATTATATTACCATTGCATTGAACTGCCTTGCACAATATTTATATTTAAATCTTAAATCTCTGTTCTGAAATTGCACTATTCCTTTCCTTAAATTGTTATTGTATAATTATGACCGCCCGGAGCGGCGGGCGGTCATATAGGGTTTAGCCAGATTATTATTTTTTTTTTTTTTTTTCGATGCCCAAATTTCCGTCAATGATTCCTGGGACACTGAAAGACCGGGTACCGCGAACTTGGTGGGCATGTAACCCCACATGGATAACATGGAACCATGGTTTTTTCGTTTTGATCTGTAGCCCCCTCATGAATTGGACCCCGAAGGAGGGGTAGGGCAGACACAGTTTTCTGTGAATATCTCGAGAACCCGTGGGGTTTAGGAGGACCATTTTTTTTGTATGTTGATCTCAAAGGGGCCATGTCAACCCATTCCATAACCACTCATTTCATGTATAACTTGACTAGTTAAACACAAAAAGTAAAAAATGAGGTGGTGTAATTGAAGGTATCTGTGACCTAACATAGTCAAAACTGCACAAAATTGGAAGTGTAGGATCATTATGACACCCTCTGTATGCACGCCAAGTTTTGTGGAATTCGCTCATGGGGGCACACAATAAATTAATTTATGTTACTATACACCAACTGGCCTGTAGGTGGCGGGGACAGTTTTCTGTGAATATCACTCGAGAACCGTGGGGCCTAGGAGGTCCACCTTTTTTGTATGTTGTTCTTAAGGGGCATGTCAACCCATCCCATTACCACTTATTTCATGTAGAAGCCACCTAGTTAAAAAATTAAAAACAAAAATTAGGTGTTTTCATCTCAATATCTCTGGCTGACAAGGTCAAAACTGCACGAAATTAAAGTGTAGGATCATTATGACACCCTCTGAATGCATGCCAAGTTTGTGTACTTTTCGTTCATGGGGGCCTTACAATAAAATAATTTATGTGTACATTTAGTGGCGATACGCAACAAAGATTCGGGACACTGAAAGACCGGGTACACAAACTTGGTGAGCATGTACCCCATGGATAGCATGGAACCGTCATTTTTCGTTTTCATCTGCAGCCCCCTCGCTGGACTGGACCCCCAGCGAGGGTAGGGCAGACACAGTTCTCTGTGAATCTTTTATGGTATGTTGGTCTCAGGGGCCCACATCAACCTGGCTCATAATCACCATTTGTGATTTGCCCCCGTAAAAAATGAAAATCAGTAGGATTAAAAGAAAGCCAAAATAAATATTCATCATCATCATCATGGCTGCATTTTCAGTATTGGCGAAAGTAGTCGTTTGTCCACTAGATGGGGCATCTTTGCAGTGAGGCGTAATTTTGTTGGAAGTTAAAGTGGGTTGGAAAAACAATGGGCCTTTATACAAGGACTGTAATTTACCCGTAGCCAACATCTAATAAGGATGGAATATACAACTTCATGTTCACATGAAGTGTAATTCCCATTTCTTCTTGAAGCGAATAAATAAATCTGAGGATGTTTATCGGACATGCTTGGTTTTACTGCAGGTACGCTAATCTTGTAATATCAATAAGGACCTAGGTAATGTTACCAAGTAGCGCTGGTTGAGTGATGGAGGCATTTGATTTATTGCATTTGTAGAAAACTATAAATGCGGTTATACCAAGCAAATGTATAGCAGCACTGTTGTATCTTTGACTGTCATTTATTGCCGCGTGCTGAAATCATTCTGTGCAATGGAAGATTCCACCAGCGTTACACACCCGGTCTGATACAGTTTTTGCCTATACATCGTGAGACTGAGGCCTGTTTATTTTGTTTAAGTGCGTGCAGGGTGTGAGAGTCGATGTGCTTTGATTACAGCGGTAGTTGTAGTCTGTGTGAAATTAAAACGTGTGTGTGAAGTATCCAAACAATGACACCTTCATTTCATTATGACTGCTTTAGCAAAACACCTTAAACTACTGTGAAGTGGGTCCATTTAGAAGTGGCTACTTCATTCAGCTTTCCTTGACTCATGGAGCTGCGTGAATGTTATTACAACTTTAAGCCGCGATACTTGATTTAAGTCCAGCTTGATACTGGTAAGCCATTGGTTTTCCAAAGGGAGATTTTATTTGTGCCATGTAGCCTATTGACAATTTATGTTGTCAATAGGCCTGCATAATCTACCTGTAGCAGGGAAGCTAACAACTTTCTATTAGAGTTCCTAGTTTGTTAGTTACCGTTTTGTCATAACTCCCTGATGCATTTTGCATTTAGAATAGCCCGAGCGTGTATATGTCTGTCGGAAAATTAAACATGTGGGTGCCTATGGACTAGGCTGGAGTGAACCCAACCTGATCTGCTCCAGCTATTTTATTTTTTGATTTCTTAAAAGGTGAGCTTGGTCTGATGAAAGCCAGACTAGCCATGGACTCAGTTAAATAATGCAGGGAACATGAATCAGCCTATATTTGCACTAACAATAGCGGACAAAGCTCTTCAACTTTGGCCGTTAAAATGTGTATCGAACAGTCTAGCGGCGCATTTCATCAAGGCCCATTTGGACATGTCAGTTATTTGCACCACTGGTTAGATGTAAAACAGCATTTCGTTTCAGACTAGGCTACTGTTACTTAATTTGTGCATTAACAGCAACGTTTCAGACTACTGTTACTTAATTTGTGCATTGACAATAAGAGTATTACATGAACTAAAGATGACTAAAATCTTATGTAGAAGAAAAACATTCACAAAAATCCATCCATCCAAAAATGACCTTTGTTTTTGATAGTTGTTGAAAAGCGGCATGGAGACATTAGAGATGTTTTTTGTTTATAAATACATAAAAATAAATAAATAAATAACATTATGCTGATACCTTTTGCTTTTCCCAAATACAATGTAGCCTACAGGTGTAAGTGACCTTTCATCAATCCAGTTGCAATGGATGAACTGTGATGAACTGCCTACTTGTGAATTGTTTAGAGATTAAAGGTTTATAACAATTCTACATCTTCTTTGGCTATTCTATAATCTATTCACCTTTTCCAGCACCAGTAGGAGGTACTTTCTGTGCAGCCGCTTTTGCACACACTCAGGCATGCCAAACAAACTTTACAAAAAGTTTCAAAATTGGGGATGGAGTAAAATATGGAGACAAATTGAAGTGTATTGATTTATTTTGTAGACGGATGTACAGGACTGGCCCGGCGGTCATATTTTATGCAGCTATCGCGGTACATCTAGTTTTAATACATTGATTGTATTGTTATATTGTATGTTTTTAACAGTATTTTGCATATTTTTTACTGTCATTTCCGTTTCATTCTTTATGGAAAGCCATTGGTGTGTACTTTCAGAACAAAGATGAACCGAATTCAAATCCCTTGTTTGTAAACGCAAACCTGGACAAGAAAGTTGATTCTGATCCTGATTCTCTCCTGCTGTGTTGCCTTTGTTTTGGCGTGTGGGTGTGCTACCCTCCACTGCCTTTAGGTGGCACTGCACTGTTTCCCCCAGTGTTGCCTTTGTTTTGGCGTATGGGTGTGCTACCCTCTACTGCCCTTTGGTGGTGCTGTTTCCCTGGTTTGTGCATTATGGCTGTTTGTGTTGTCATGCTGTACAGGCGAGAACAATTGCGTGTGGGTGGAACCCCTCCTTTAAAGATCACGCCAGCCAAAGGTTGCATACCGGGCGGGTTCCTCGTCGGCCTTGCTGTGTTTCTGTGTACTTATTGTTTAATAAATAGATGAGCCCACCTGAATTGTTGGTCCTTTATGTTAATCAGTGTGCCTGGCTAGAACAGTCTTGATAATAGCAAATACTGAATATGTTGTTGTTTATTATTTACTGTATATGCTGTTGTTCATTAAATGCGGAAAATGCTGTTTATTAAATACTGCATATGTTGTTGTTTATTGTTCATTAAATACTGAAAATGCTGTTGTTTATTAAATGCTGAAATGCTATTGTTTATTGTTCATTAAATACTGTGTATGCTGTTGTTTATTGCATTTGATCTAGCCACTGTTGCCAGTAAGGCCTGTGTCCCTCAGTCTAAAGCCCCTTCACACACACACACACACACACACACACACACACAGACACACACAGACACACACACACACAGACGCGCAGGTCCAGTACGTGGAAGAACATGTTGTGGAGTGTAGGCGTGAAGCCTCAGACGGGGCAGCCCGGTGGGGGGCCGGGATGATTGGAGGAGAACTGGGTTATGGCGTCAGGAACATGACAGACTGCAGCTGGAGGACAAGGCAGCCTCGACCGGTCAGTGCAACCCATCAACCTGCACACACCACCGCATATCTGACCAGATCAGTACAGCCCCAGCCCCGCCAACCTGCACACACACACACACACACACGCCTCTGACCCGTCAGTACAGCCCCAGCCCCGCCAGCCTGCACACACACACACACCTGCGCATCTGACCGATCAGTGCAAGCCCCAGCCCGTAACCTGCACACACGCACACACAGCCTCTGACCCGTCAGTGCTGACCCCAACCCGCTCAGCCATGCACACACACACACACACCTGCGCCTCCTGACCAGATCAGTTCGCGATTCTGATATCGATATCTGCCTTGCGCACGCGCGCGCGCGCGCGCGCGCGCATTATCTGGACCGGATCGGTTGCCAATTTATTCCGTCGGTACTCGCGCACCGGACCGCGCGCGCGCGCGCGCACTTGCGCAAATCTGGATGGATCGGTTCGCGATTTTGATCCGTCGATGGCGCGCGCGCACGCACGCACGCACTGCGGTATCTGGATGGATCGGTTGTTCTGATGCGTCGTGCGCGCGCGCGCGCACGCGCGCGCGCACGCACGCGCGCAGGTATCTGGATGCGGATCCGGTTCTGTTCCCGATACGATCAGCGCGCGCGCGTACGCGCGCGCACTTTGCGCGCGCGCGCTACGCACGCGCGCAGGTATCTGGATGGATCGGTTCGCCGATTGACCCGTCGATATGCGCGCGCGCGCGCGCGCGCGCGCGCGCGCGCGCGCGCGCGCGCAGGTATCTGGATGGATCGGTTGCCGATTTTGATCCCGTCGATATAACGCGCGCCGCGCGCGCACGCGCGCGCGCGCATGGCATTATCTGGATGGATCGGTTGATTTATTCCATCGATATGCGCGCGCGCGCGCGCACGCGCACGCGCGCGCGTATCTGGATGGATCAGGTTCTTGATCCCTGACCCGTCGATTATGCGCGCGCGTGCGCGCGCGCGCAGTATCGGACCGGGATCCGGTTGCCGATTGTCCGTCGGTATAGCGCGCGCGCGCGCGCACGCACGCGCACGCGCACTTGCGTGGCATTTATCACCGGATGGGATCGGTTTGTTGTTAAAATTAGATATAACGCGCGCGCGCGCGCGCGCACGCATGGGTATCTGGATTGGATCGGTTGCGATTCAGTAAACCGATATAACGCACGCACGCGCACGCACGCGCGCAGCGTATCTGGATGGATCGGTTCTGCCGATTTGATGCCGATCGATATGGCGCGCGCGCGCGCACGCGCGCGCACGCGCAGCATTATCTGGATACGGGATCAGGTTGCAATTGATCCATCCGTTATGGCGCGCGCCGCATACGCCGCGCGCGCGCGCGCACGCACGCACGCGCGCGCACGCGCACGCACGCAGGTATCTGGACCGGATCAGGTTAACGATTTATTCCGTCGATTCTCGCACGCGCACGCAGCATTATCTGGACCGGATCGGTTCTTGATTGACCGATGGTATGCGCGCGCACGCGCGCAGCATTATCTGGATGGATCGGTTGCAATTGACCGATGATATAACGCGCACGCGCGCGCGCGCCGTATCACCGGATGGATCGGTTGCCCATTTGTTGTCAGGCCAACGCGCACGCACGCAGCATTATCTGATTACATCGGGTTCGCGATTTATTGTCGGTATAACGCGCGCGCGCACTTATCTGGACCGGATCCGGTTGCCGTTGTTCCGTCGATATAGCGCGCGCGCGCACGCGCATATCTGGATGGGATCGGTTACGATTTATTCCGTCGACCTCTTGCGCACGCGCGCGCACTGCCGTTCAGGATCGGTTACTTGATTCCAGATGCGTCGATATACGCGCGCGCGCGCGCGCGCACGCACGCAGATGGATCAGGTTACGATTCCCGGTGTCAATATAGCGCGCACGCGCGCGCGCACCGTATCTGGATGGATCGGGTTCGATTCGATTCCGTCGATTGCGCGCGCGCGCACGCGCGCACGCGCACGCATTCCGGATCGGTTGATTCAGGAATGCGTCGATATAACGCGCGCAAGTATCTGGATGGATCGGTTGATTCGATCCGTGGTATAACGCGCGCGCGCGCGCGCGAGGCGCGCGCGCGCATACGCGCGCTGATGGGACCACTCTGATCAGGAACGCACTTGCCACGCAGGTATCTGGATGGATCGGTTGCGATTATTATCGACCCTGCCGCTTGCCGCACGCGCGCACGCGCATAGCACGGCTGCACGCGCACTGCGTACTTGCGCGCGCGCACAATTCCGGGATCAGGTTGCAATTGTTAAAATCGATTACTCTTGCCTGCGCGCCATTATCTTTGGACCAAGATCGGTTGTTCGGTGTCGATATCGCGCGCGCGCACTTGCCGCACTGGCGGTATCTGGATAGGATCGGTTCGCGTTGATACGTCGGATATAACGCGCGCGCACGCACTGTATGGATGGATCGGTTCGCGATTGTTAATCGATATCACGCGCGCGCGCGCGTATCTGGATGGATCGGTTCGATTCAGTAAATGATATAGCACGCAGGTATCTGGATTGGATCGGTTGCGGTGATACGTCAGATATGGCGCGCGCACGCGCGCAGCATTATCTGGATGGATCAGGTTCTGATCCCCAATCCCGTCGACCCTCGCACGCGCGCACGCACGCGCGCACGCGCGCACGCGCATAGCATTTATCTGGATTGGATCGATTCGCAGGTGCTAGGTAAGTCGATATAGCGCGCGCGCGGGCGCGCGCGCGCGCGCGCACGCGCGCACGCGCGCGCGCGCGCGCACGCAGGTATCTTTGGATGCGGATCGATTCACCCGATTCGATACGATGGGTATCGCGCGCGCGCGCGCGCGCGCTGGCGTGCCTGAATGGATCAGGTTAGCGATTCGTGCGTCGATACTCTTGCCCTTGCCTTGCCGCCGCACGCGCAGAGTATCTGGATGGATCGGTTGATTCGATTACGTCGATATAACGCCTTGCCTGGATCGGATCGGTTCTTGATTTGATCGTCGATATAACGCGCGCGCGCGCGCGCGCGCACGCGCGCGCGCACTTGCCGCCGCGCACGCGCGCCGCGGCCTGGATGGATCGGTTCTGATTCAGTGGGAAATCGACCACGCGCGCGACGCGCCGCGCGCGCGCGCGCGCGCACGGACCAGATCGGTTGCGATTTAGGCCAAATGTTATAACGCGCACGCACGCACGCACGCACGCACGCGCGCACGCACCACGGACCGGATCAGTTCTGACCTGACCAAATGTTATAGCACGCACGCACACACGCACGCACCGCACGCACCGCACACGCACCATGCGGATATGGATCGATTCGCAATTTATTGCATCAATACGCACGCGCGTCTTTGCGTCTTGACGCACACTTGCCTGACCGGATCGGTTACCATTGTTAAATGACCTGCCGCACCGCACGCACACGCCTGACCGGATCGGTTGCATTGACCCGTGACCTACGCGCACTTGCACACGCACGCGCCGCGTTGGATCGGTGCAGTACAATGCGTGACCTACTGCGCACACGCGCAGCGCGGCGCAGCATGCGGGCGGCGCACGTTCAGTTCTTTGATGTGGATTGGTTCGTGCGTAGATGCATGTGTGGCCATCGCGTCATCGGCCTGAATAACAATGAAGTGAGGTGTGTGGTATGGCATCTTAATAAGAAAAGGAATGTGAAGTGTGTCTTGATAATGTGTGTCACAATAATGAAAGAGAGAGAGAGATAAAAAAGCTCGAATTGAATTCTGTATTGTGTGAGAGAGAAGATGTGTGTGTGTGTGTAGTGGTGATGATGGTGAGGTAGTGAGTGATGAAGAAGAATGCGTGTGTTTGGTGTTGATAGTAATGAAGCATGTGTGTGTGTGTGTGGCTGACTTTCTGGCGCTGCTGTTGCTCCTCTGCGGCCTGTAGGCGTGGCTTTGAAGCGCCTATTTAAGGCGCACGGTGCTACCTTTAAAAGGCGGGACTTTGACAATATGGCTGGTAGCGTGCTGCTAATAGCTGGTGACTCCCAGAGCCGTCTACCGTTGCCGCTTCGTTATTAGGTTGTCTTGTATTTATTTCTTTCCATACATTCATTCTGCATTATTCTAACATTGCATGCCGACACTGCTTAACACTACTGATCCTACTGACTAACCTTACATTGTGGCGGTTGTATATGGTTTTTCCTTCTGTTGAGGTAAATTCTTTTAGTATTTTGGCAATTTGGCTGTGGTAGAGAGAAAATATGTGTTTGGTGTGTCATGAAATGTGTGTGTGATAATAATAATGAAGAAGGAAAATGTATTGTGTTTGGTGTATGTGAAGAAAATTATTATGTGTGTGTATCTAATAATAATAATAATGAAAAGAAGAATGAATTGTGTTTTGGTGTGATATTATTATTATTATTATTATGTAATATAATAATATCTCTAATAATAATGAAGAGAGATGTGTGTGTTTGGTGTTGACTAATGATAATAATATTCAGAGAGAGAGAGAATCGGTGTGTTTGAACGTGATATTGATAATGTCTTCAATAATATAACTAATAACTAATAATAATAATAATATGAAAGAAGAGAGAGAATATTGTGTGTTTGGTGTGTGTGTGTGTGTGGCTAATAGTGAAGAGAAAGAAGAGAGAGAGAGAGAGAGAGAGAGAAGGAAGTGTATTATTGTTTGGTGGTATGTGTTTAATTGATAATGTGAAGTGTGTGAAATTATTAATGTGTGTGTGTAATATCTATAATATGAAAAAAAAGAAGAAGAGTGTGTGTGTGTGTTTCATCTGTGTGTTTAATAATGTCATGAAATTAATAACAATATGACTATTATTATTATTGATAATGTCTGATAATAATGAAAGAAAGGGTATTATTGTGTGTTTTAACTATTCAATGTGAGAAAGAAAAGAACAATGTGAAGTGTGTGTGTATGTTACACACAGGCGCCAGGTAGCGTGAAGAGTAGCTGTGTGCGGAAGTAATCTGCAATCTCCATAGGAACCACACTTTGGGTCTACGCAGGCTCCGCGTTCGCAGAGGACCCCCACTGCTGCGCAGAGCATTAATGCAATTAAAGCCACTGTGGAACACACACACACACACACATAAACACACACACGCACACACGCATACGCACCACACGCACCGCCGCGCTACACACACGGACAAACCGCATACTTGGCAGCACACACACACACACACACACACACACACACACACACACACCAGGCACGATGGGCTTGCGCACACACACACACACACACACGGGACAAATGCAACGCGGCGCACACACACACACACACAGACACGCACACACACACCAGAACCAGAAACGCAAACAACAGCTACGCGATTCAATGCTTCTCGCCGTGGGTGTTGATGGCGTTGATGATGATGATAATCAATGTGTCGGCTATTCAATCGCGTCGATATTTCAATATTGATAATAATGTGTCAATATTATCGATCGATACCTGAGTGACGTGGTCTGTGTTATTGGAGGGAGGAAGGACATGCAGCATCATGTTGCACCAGTAGAGCGTAAAGGTGTGTGTGATAAATATAACAATATTCTTCTTCAACCAATATCCAACAATTCAATATTAAATGCGTAATAATAATGATATGGCTATTAATAATAATAACAATGACTAATATCTTTGATAATATTATTAGCGATATTATTGAATGACAATATTAATATAATAATATCAATGAGACATGCAGCATCCATATTTGCACCAGTAGAGCGTAAGGTAAAGCGCTTGAAACTTGAAATTACTATTACAAGCGTAAGGTGTGTGTGTGTAGAGGCCGTGATGATATTATAGCCTAGATTACAGAGAGAGTCTGCAGTGTGAGGTACCACATGTGGTGTGTGTGTGTGTGTGTCAACTATTCAATATCGCTAATATCTAATATTATTATTATTATTATTAATGACCACCTGTACAGAGAGTCTGCAGTGTGAGGTACCACATGGTGACCAGTATTGTGTGTGTGTGTGTGTTCCCTAGCCCACAGAGAGTCTGCGGTGTGAGGTACCACATGGTGTGTGTGTGTGTGTTACCTGTCGTTACAGAGAGTCTGCAGTGTGAGGTACCACATGGTGTGTGTGTGTGTGTGTGTGTGTGTGTGTTACCTGTCGTTACAGAGAGTCTGCAGTGTGAGGTACCACATGGTGTGTGTGTGTGTGTGTTACCTGTCGTTACAGAGAGTCTGCAGTGAGATACCACATGGTGTGTGTGTGTGTGTGTGTGTGTGTGTGTGTGTTACCTGTCGTTACAGAGAGTCTGCAGTGTGAGGTACCACATGGTGTGTGTGTGTGTGTGTGTGTGTGTGTGTTACCTGTCGTTACAGAGAGTCTGCAGTGTGAGGTACCACATGGTGTGTGTGTGTGTTACCTGTCGTTACAGAGAGTCTGCAGTGTGAGGTACCACATGGCAGCTTCAGGAAACGGAATCCTGAGTGCAGTCTCAGCCACACTGGTGTTAACACTCAAGGAGTAGCCCTGCACAAACGCTACACACACACACACACACACACACACCATGTACACGCACACGCACACGCACACGCACACACACACACACACACACACACACACACCATGTACACGCACACGCACACGCACACGCACACGCACACGCACACGCACACGCACACGCACACGCACACGCACACACACACACACACACACACCATGTACACGCACACGCACACGCACACGCACACGCACACGCACACGCACACGCACACACACACACACACACACACACACACACACAATTGTTTAATCTGGACTGGATTGCTTAAAACATCAAACAGGAGTAAAATACACAGGAGTAAAATATTGCCCACATGGATTGTCTGATGGATTATGCGTGCAGAAGGCAGGCAACAACTCAAGCGTGTACACACACATAGGCTGTGTTGAGGACATCACAGGAGCTGAAGGTTAGAGCACGCCTCATGTTACTAAACCCACCAATCACAGAGCTCTGGCAACAAAACAATGACAGGAGATATTACAGAGGAGAATGACACACACACATGCACACACACACACACACAGGCGCACACACACACACACACATACGCACACACTGTAGGGGTGTCACGATTCTCCAAATCCTTGATTTAATTTTCGATTTTAAAGTCACGATTCGATTTTTGATCTTTTTTTAAGTTTAAAGAAGCACTATGCAACAATTTTAGCAAAAAGGTTAGTGTTCATGGAATATGTGCTTATCAGTAGCCATTTAAGCCTTAAAGCAACTTTAGACTATAACTAGATCATCTTTTCCTTTTAAGTTATATGAAATAGAGATTGAACATAGGCTAAATTAGTTATATAGGCCAAGTTAGTGTTAACTGGCGAATGAGCCCGACCCTCATAAGCCTAGTTTGACTGCGCCAGTTGAAATACTAAAACTAGGAGTGTTGTGCCATGATTCCTTACGTGTGTGTGTGTGTTTGTCGTCTTGGCATGCTAGACGTGATATACGATTTGATATCCATGAGCCACGAGTACAGACAGACAGACCACACACCTCTTACTATGGCCAAGGCTGATGGACATTGAGTGTCCCCCGCTGGTACTTGCAGGTTGGTCAAGGATTTATGAGGGGTGGAGGCTCTGCAGAGCTGAGTGATTGCCCGTCGGCAACAGTGAGCGCAAGCGGGGGCATCGGTGTCCCTGTGGAACACGGCCAATCTTGCCACGAGCCTGTAACCATCTGCTGTCACCGCCGCCCGCGGAGATGTTGGATGCAGCGGTGCCGTTGCCCACGGATACGGTCAAGTTGCTGTTGAAGTCAGCTGGGGCACTCTGGGGCCTGACGCTACCAGAAGGGGGTGAGAGAGAGAGAGAGAGAGGGAGGGAGGGAGATGAGAGAGAGATAGGGATAGGGATGGAGAAGAGAGGAAATGGAGAGGAGGAGGGAGGGAGGGAGAGAGGAAGAAGGATGTAGAGAAGGGGGGAGGTAGGAGATAGGGATGGGGATGGATGAGAGAAATGGAGGGAGGGGAGGAGGAGGAGAGAGGGAGAAGAGGTAGAAGGGGGAGGAAGTAGAGAGAGATAGGGATAGGGATGGAGAAAGAGAGAAATGGAGAGGGAGAGAGGGAGGGAGAGCCAGGGAGAAAGATGGAGTGAGAGAGAGATAGAGAATGGAGAGAGGGGGAGAGGGAGAGAGAGATGAGGAATGGAGAGAGGGGGGGAGAGGGAGAGACAGAGATGGAGAAGTGGGTGGAGAGAGAGGAAGGGAGAGAGGGAGGTAGAGAGAGAAGAGGGAGAGAGAGGGAGGGTAGAGAGAGAGAGGGAAGGGAGAGGAAGAGAGGAGAGGAGGTGAAAAGAAGTTGAGAGGGAGATTGGAAGTAGAGAGGGGAAGAGAGAGGGTGGAAGTAGAGAGGGAAAAGAGGTTTCTTTTGTATAACTACACACAAACACACAAATACATACTGGCGCTCCTCTTTTAGAACTGTAACACCTTCCATCAATATAAGTCCAATATATAAATCCCCACACACACAACCTTTATTTTTGGGAGTTAATTTCAGACTCACACACACACACCTGTGTAATTGGCCAAGATGTTAAAGTTCACCGTGACATTGGCTAGACTGGTAGCCACGGCAACCTGAACCCAGGAGTCCCAGGGAGGCGTGGCAACAGAGGCAGAACACTGAGGCTCCTCCCCCGCGCAGTTATAGGTCAGTCTGGAGTCCCGCCCTAGAGAGGAAGAGCCAATGAGGAGGCTCAGTCCGCAGCTGGGCTTGGCCACACCCTCTACCGAGCATGACAGAATGTGCACCGACATCTGTGTGGAGAACTCAGGAACAAAGAACCTGTACACACACACACACACACAGATATAATGTGCACCCACATCTGTGTGGAGGACTCAGGAACAAAGAACCTGGACATACACACACACAGACACACACACACACACACACACACGTGCCTGTATATATGTGTATATGCATATATTTGTGTGTGCATGCGTGCATGCATGTGTGTGTGTGTAGGTGTGTGTGTGTGTGTGTGTAGGTGTGTGTAGGTGTGCGTGTGTGCGTGTGTGTGCGTGCGTGCATGCGTGTGCGTACTTCAGGATGCTTGGCGTGTGTGTTCTGGAGAGCATCTGAGACTGCGGAATGTTGTGTGCGTGCGTGAGCGTGAGTGTGTGCATACTTGAGGATACTTGGCGTGTGTGTTCTGGAGAGTGTCTGAGACTGCGGAATGTTGCGTGCGTGTGCGTGAGTGTGTGCGTACTTCAGGATGCTTGGCGTGTGTGTTCTGGAGAGCATCTGAGACTGCGGAATGTTGTGTGCGTGTGTGCGTGCGTGCGTGTGTGTAGGTGTGCGTGCGTGCGTGCGTGCGTGCGTGCGTACTTGAGGATGCTTGCCGTGTGTGTTCTGGAGAGCATCTGAGACTGCGGAATGTTGTGTGCGTGCGTGCGATGGTATTATTGTCGCGTCTTTTGGCGTGAGATGCTTACGTGTGTGTTCTGGAGAGCATCTGAGACTGCGGAATGTTGGACAGCAGAGTGGGCGTGTCCACAGCTCGCCTGATGAACATCTGTGGCTGGAAGAGGTAGGAGCAGGACGGTAGTCCCTGTACACCTGCACTTGCACACACACACCTGGCCCTTTGCACGCTGCCTGCGCAAACACACGCACACACGCGAACAACAATGGCACTGCGCATACACATATCAATTAAAACTCACACGTAGTATTAAAAAACACACACAAAAACATACTAAAACACACAAATTAAAACCCAGACAAGAACACACACACAAATAATTAAAAAAAACACACACACAGACACACACACACCTTCTGTTGTATTTTGCCATCGTGCTCGGGGAGGTGCGCAGCTACAAACCAGTCTCCGGCCGCAGGGCTGCTGACGTTGACCAGTGTTTGATTCTGTTGTTGCTTAGCGCCCACCGTCAGCGTGAGGTTCCAGGCCAGCGTCACCGCTGTCTGGTTGGGGAACGCCGTGTGGTCAATCACGGAGGCCCCTGCCTGGTGACTGGGAAGCTTTGTACAGTCATCATCATCATCATCACATCATCACTACAGTCATCATCATCATCACTACAGTCATCATCACTACAGTCATCATCCTACAGTCATCATCATCATCATCATCACTACAGTCATCATCATCATCATCATCACTACAGTCATCATCATCATCATCATCACTAGTCATCATCATCATCACCCAGTCATCATCATCATAATCATCATCATCATCACTACAGTCATCATCATCATCATCACTACAGTCATCATCATCATCATCATCATCATCACTACAGTCATCATCATAAAGTCATCATCATCATCATCATCATCATCATCTCATCACTACAGTCATCATCATCATCATCATCATCATCACTACAGTCATCATCATCATCATCATCATCATCACTACAGTCATCATCATCATCTCATCACTACAGTCATCATCATCATCACCATCATCATCATCACTACAGTCATCATCATCATCATCACATCATCATCCCATCATCATCATCCTACGGTCATGTCATCATCATCATCATCACTACAGTCATCATCATCATCATCATCACTACAGTCATCATCATCACCATCATCACTACAGTCATCATCATCACTACAGTCATCATCATCACTACAGTCATCATCATCATCATCATCACTACAGTCATCATCATCCATAATCACTACAGTCCATCATCATCATCATCATCATCATCACTACAGTCATCATCATCACTACAGTCATCATCAATACAGTCATCATCATCATCATCATCACTACAGTCATCATCACTACAGTCATCATCATCATCATCACTACAGTCATCATCATCATCATCATCATCACTACAGTCATCATCACTACAGTCATCATCATCTCATCATCATCCATCACTACAGTCATCTGTCATCATCATCATCATCTACAGTCATCATCATCCTTAATCACTACAGTGTCATCATCATCATCATCATCACTACAGTCATCGCTCATCCTGCAGTCATCATCCTACAGTCATCATCATCATCTTTGGTCATCATCATCTTTCTGGTCATCATCACTACGGTCATCATCATCTCATCCATCCTCCAGTCATCATCATCATCATCTGTCACTACGAGTCATCATCATCACTACGGTCATCATCATCATCACTACAGTCATCATCTGCAGTCATCATCATCATCGCAAAACCACTACGGTCATCATCATCATCATCATCACAGTCATCATCATCGTACCACAGTCATCCATCCTACAGGTCATCATCTCTGTCCTTAATCACTACGGTCATCATCATCATCCATCATCACTACGGTCGTCATCATCATCACTGCAGTCATCCATCAGCATCATCATCATCATCATCCTCCTACAGTCATCATCACTACAGTCATCCTCTGTCTCATCATCATCACCCATCATCCTCTACAGTCATCATCATCATCATCATCATCTACAGTCATCATCATCATCACTACAGTCATCATCATCTACAGTCATCATCACTACAGTCATCATCATCATCATCATCACTACAGTCATCATCATCATCACTACAGTCATCATCATCATCATCATCATCACTACAGTCATCATCACTACAGTCATCATCATCATCATCATCATCATCACCATCATCACTACAGTCATCATCATCATCATCATCATCACTACAGTCATCATCATCATCATCATCATCACTACAGTCATCATCATCATCATCATCATCATCACCATCATCACTACAGTCATCATCATCATCATCATCCTAGTCATCATCATCATCATCATCATCATCATCTGAAGTCATCATCATCATCATCATCATCACCATCATCACTACAGTCATCATCATCATCATCATCATCATCATCAGTCATCATCATCATCCACTACAGTCATCATCATCATCATCATCACTACAGTCATCATCATCACTACAGTCATCATCACTACAGTCATCATCATCATCATCATCATAATCTTTCAGTCATCCTCATCTACTACCACCAGTCATCATCATCATCATCATCATCATCCTCTAGTCATCATCATCACCACTACAGTCATCATCATCATCATCATAATCACTACAGTCATCATCATCACTACAGTCATCATCATCATAATCACTACAGTCATCATCATCATCATCACTACAGTCCATCATCATCACTACAGTCATCATCATCATCATCATCATCACTACAGTCATCCATCTAATACAACTCATCATCTGATCATCATCATCTACTACAGTCTGTCCATCATCATCATCATCACTACAGTCATCATCTGTCCTCAGTCATCATCATCATCATCATCCACTACAGTCATCATCCATGTCCATCATCACCACAGTCATCATCATCATCATCATCATCCTTACAGTCATCATCATCATCCTACAGTCATCATCATCCATCATCAATCACCACAGTCATCCTCATCCCATCATCATCATCATCACTGATCATCATCATCATCATCGTCACTACAGTCATAGTCATATCTATCCTCTAGTCATCATCTACCATCATCTTGTCATCATCATCATCCCTTACAGTGTCATCATCATCATCACTACAGTCATCATCACCCATCATCATCATCATCACTACAGTCATCATCATCATCATCACTACAGTCATCATCATCATCATCATCATCATCATCATCATCACTACAATCATCATCATCATCATCATCATCATCATCATCATCATCACTACAGTCATCATCATCATCACTACAGTCATCATCATCATCACTACAGTCATCATCATCACTACAGTCATCATCATCATCATCATCCTGTCTCTAGTCATCATCATTATCATCTATAATCATCATCTCAGTCATCATCATCATCATCATCATCTTTCTGGTCATCTGTCATCATCATCATCATCCCTACAGTCATCATCAGTCATCATCATCCTCTACAGTCATCATCATCCTCATCATCATCGTATCATCATCATCATCATCATCTACAGTCATCATCATCATCATCACAGTCATCATCACTACAATCATCATCATCATAATCCACCGGTCATCATCATCACTGGTCATCATCAATTGTCATCATCATCATCATCACTACAGTCATCATCTGTCATCCTACAGTCTGTCATCATCACTACAGTCATCATCATCCATAATCACTACCAGTCATCCATCATCATCATCACTACGAGTCATCATCATCATCATCATCATCATCACACAGTCAATCATCATCATCATCATCTGCGGTCATCATCATCTTCTGGTCATCATCATCCTCATCATCATCTGGTCATCATCATCATCATCATCGTCACTGATCATCATCATCATCATCATCTCTAGTCATCATCATCCACTACAGTCATCATCATCATCATCATCATCCTACAGTCCGTGTCATCATCCTCCCAGTCATCATCATCATCATCATCATCACTACAGTCATCATCAGTCATCTCAACTCCACTACAGTCATCATCATCCATCACTACAGTCTATCATCATCGTCCACATCATCATCATCATCTCATCCTACGGTCGTATCAGTCATCATCATCACTACGGTCTGTCATCATCATCACTACAGTCCATCATCATCATCTGTCATCATCATCTGCTGCAAGTCATCGTCATCATCATCATCCTGGTCATCATCATCACTGCGATAATCATCATCGTCGTCATCACTACGATCATCTAATCATCCGTAAATAAATAAATAAATACTGCGATTAATAAATAATACGTCACTGCGGTCAATAAATCATCACTCATCAATCCACTGGGAATTAAAGTAAATAAATCATCGTCATCACTGCGGTCATCATCGTCATCATCGTCACTACCCGGTCATCATCGTACGCTGCGGTCAATCGTCGTCACTGCGGTCGTCATCAATAAATAAATACTGCAGTCATCATCATCATCATACTGCAGTCATCCTGTCATCATCATCATCATCATCACTACAGTCATCATCATCATCATCATCATCACTACAGTCATCATCATCATCATCATCACTACAGTCATCATCATCATCATACAGTCATCATCATCATCCTGCAGTCGCTCATCATCACTGATCGCTCATCCATCATCATCATCAATACCATCACTGATGTCATCATCATCGCTCACTACAGTCATCATCATCACTACAGTCATCATCATCATCATCATCACTACAATCATCATCATCATCATCATCATCATCACTACAGTCATCATCATCATCATCATCATCATCATCATCCTTTACAGTCATCATCAATCATCATCCATCATCATCATCGTACCACAGTCATCATCATCATCCCCACTACAGTCATCATCATCATCATCACCAGTCATCATCATCATAGTCCTACAGTCATCATCATCATCCTACAGTCATCATCATCATCATCATACTACAGTCATCATCATCTTGTCATCATCACTACAGTCATCATCATCATCACCACGGTCATCATCATCATCATCCTTTACGGTCATCATCATCATCACTCGGTCATCATCATCATCATCATCCTGATGTCATCTGTCATCATCATCTGCACGGTCATCATCCCTGCAGTCATCATCTGAGCATTTTGTTGGTACCTGGTCATCATCATCATCATCACTACAGTCATCATCATCACTACAGTCATCATCATCATCATCATCATCATCACTACAGTCATCATCATCATCATCACTACAGTCATCATCATCTACAATCATCATCATCATCATCACAGTCTGTCATCATCCATCACTACAGTCATCCCATCACCAGTCATCATCACTGCAGTCATCATCATCATCATCACCTACCAGTCATCATCATCATCACTACGATCATCATCCACTACCAGTCATCATCATCATCCTACCAGTCGTCATCGTCATCATCATCTCATCATCCTCCTGATGTCATCATCTGTCACTACAGTCATCCATCCATCATCATCATCATCATGTCATCATCATCATCATCATCACTACAGTCATCATCAATCATCATCATCACTACAGTCATCATCATCACTACAGTCATCATCATCACTACAGTCATCATCATCATCATCATCATCATCATCATCATCATCATCATCCCGGTCATCATCATCATCACTACCGTCATCATCATCATCATCATCATCATCGCTCCATCCATCATCATCATCCACTACAGTCATCATCATCATCATCATCACTACGGTCATCATCATCATCATCATCTGCTCGGTCATCATCATCATAATCCCACTCCAGTCATCATCATCATCATCATCATCCTTCCATCATCATCATCTGCAGTCATCTCATCATCATCCACATCTTTTACGGTCATCTGTCATCATCATCATCACTACAGTCATCATCAGTCATCATCATCACTACAGTCATCATCATCACTACAGTCATCATCATCACATCATCATCACTACAGTCATCATCATCCATCATCATCATCACTACAGTCATCATCATCATCATCATCATCGCTCCCCATCCACTGCAATTCATCATCAGTCATCATCATACTACAGTCATCATCATCACTACAGTCATCATCTGTCATCGTACTACAGTCATCATCATCATCATCATCATCATCACTACAGTCATCATCCATCATCATCATCATCATCATCAGTCATCATCATCATCATCACTACAGTCATCCATCATCATCATCATCACTACAGTCATCATCATCATCATCGTCGCTGGTCATCATCATCCACTACGGTCATCGTCATCATCAATACTGCGGTCATCATCATCATCTCATCATCATCCTACAGTCATCTCATCATCCATCACCATCATCATCATCATCATCATCCCTTTCGATCATCCATCATCATCACCATCATCATCATCATCATCATCCTACAGTCATCATCATCATCACTACAGTCATCATCACTACAGTCATCATCATCACTACAGTCATCATCATCCTGCAGTCCTCATCATCATCATCATCTACAGTCATCATCATCATCATATCATATCACCAGTCATCATCATCATCCTCCACTACAGTCATCATCATCATCCTCATCATCATCATCTACTGGTCATCATCAGTCATCCATCATCATCCTGCAGTCCATCTCAGTCATCATCATCCCTTTCACAGTCATCATCATCATCATCATCATCACTACGGTCATCATCATCATCATCCTGCAGTCATCATCATCATCACCACCAGTCCTTAATGTGTCATCATCCCACTACAGTCATCATCATCACTACCAGTCATCATCACTACAGTCATCATCATCATCCATCCTGATCATCATCATCATCACTGCAGTCATCATCATCATCATCATCACCTGCAGTCATCATCATCTCAGTCTGTCATCCACTGCAGTCATCATCATCATCATCACTACAGTCATCATCATCATCATCATCATCATCATCACTACAGTCATCATCATCATCATCATCATCCTCTAGTCCATCCTTCATCATCACCATCATCATCCCACTACAATTATCATCATCACTACAGTCATCATCATCCACTACAGTCATCATCATCATCATCATCCTGCAATGTCATCATCATCTATATCATCATCATCACATCATCATCATCTTCATCATCATCATCATCATCTTTCTGGTCATCATCATCATCATCATCATCATCATCACTACAGTCATCATCATCATCATCATCACTACAGTCATCATCATCATCATCATCATCATTACAGTCATCATCATCATCATCATCATCCTGTCATCATCATCATCACTACAGTCATCATCATCATCATCATCATCACTACAGTCAGTCATCATCATCATCATCACTACAGTCATCATCATCATCATCACTACAGTCATCATCATCATCATCATCATCACTACAGTCATCATCATCATCATCATCACTACAGTCATCATCATCATCATCACTACAGTCATCATCATCATCATCATCTTTACAATTGATAGTAATCCATCACTACGGTCATAGTCATCATCATCCTCTTTCACCAGTGTGTCATCACTACGGTCATCATCACTGCAGTCATCATCATCATCGGTCATCATCATCATCTGGTCATCATCCATCATCATCATCATAATATCATCTCATCATCCCTTTTGGTCATCATCATCATCTGTCATCATCCCCATCATCACTGCAATTCTTATTACATCATCTATTCTACCAGTCATCATCATCATCATCATCATCACTACAGTCATCATCATCATCATCATCATTAATTAATCATCATCACTACAGTCATCATCATCATCATCATCATCATCATCATCATCATCATCATCACTACAGTCATCATCATCATCATCATCATCACTACAGTCATCATCATCATCATCATCACTACAGTCATCATCATCGTCATCATCATCATCATCACTACAGTCATCATCATCATCCATCATCATCACTACCGGTCATCATCATCATCACTACCGAGTCATCATCATCATCATCATCATCATCATCATCCATCATCATCATCATCATCATCACAGTCATCATCATCATCATCACTACAGTCATCATCATCATCATCATCATCATCATCATCATCATCATCATCATCATCATCTCATCATCATCATCATCATCCGGTCCATCATCAAATGCATCATCATCCCTTTCTAGTCCATCATCATCATCATCATCCTGCGAGTAAATCATCATCATCATCATCACTACAGTCATCATCATCATCCTACAGTCCATCATCATCATCATCATCATCATCATCTTCTGGTCATCACATCCCGCATCATCATCTATCTATCCTACAGTCATCATCAGTCATCATCATCATCATCATCATCATCATCATCTACCATCATCATCATCATCATCATCATCATCACTACAGTCATCATCATCATCACTACAGTCATCATCATCATCATCATCATCACTACAGTCATCATCATCATCATCATCACTACAGTCATCATCATCATCATCATCAGTCATCATCATCATCATCACTACAGTCATCATCATCATCATCATCATCACTACAGTCATCATCATCATCCAGTCATCATCATCATCATCATCATCATCAACTAGGGCAACCACCAGGGCACACACACAGTCTAGACGCAGTAACTAGGGCAACCACCAGTCTAGATGCAGTAACTAGGGCAACCACCAGTCTAGACGCAGTAACTAGGGCAACCACCAGGGCGCACACACAGTCTAGACGCAGTAACTAGGGCAACCACTAGTCTAGATGCAGTAACTAGGGCAACCACCAGTCTAGACGCAGTAACTAGGGCAACCACCAGGGCGCACACACAGTGTAGACGCAGTAACTAGGGCAACCACCAGTCTAGATGATGCGGTAACTGGGGCAATACCAGTCTAGGCCGCGGTAACTAAGGGGCAACCACCAGAGCACACAGTGTAGGCGCGGTAACTAGGGCAACCACCAGTCAGTGATGCGGTAACTGGGGCAACCACCAGTCCTAAGGCGCGGTAACTGGGGCAACCACCAGTCTAGACGCAGTAACTAGGGCAACCACCA
This sequence comes from Alosa alosa, assembly GCF_017589495.1. Taxonomy (NCBI): domain Eukaryota; kingdom Metazoa; phylum Chordata; class Actinopteri; order Clupeiformes; family Clupeidae; genus Alosa; species Alosa alosa. Next base: position 2,122,234 of record NC_063195.1, on the reverse strand, counting down.
GGGCGCACACACAGTCTAGACGCAGTAACTAGGGCAACCACCAGTCTAGAAGCAGTAACTAGTGAATCCACCAGAGAACACTGTGCCATACAGTCTAGACGCAGTAACTAGAGCAAATGGATTTAAAATAAGAAAAGCTGCATAACATGATGATGTGCTGAACTGCCAAGGGACGGGAGAAGAAAATCTGCTTATTTGGTAACTTCACATTTTGAATGTAATTGATGATTAATGGCCAATTATGGATCTTTTCCATTACTGACCGGGGCTGGCCCGAGGCTTCTCCCCGGTCTTAAACACCGATGCGCGGCCTCAGGGTTGTGTTTCCATAAGGAGCTGTAACATCGGGGACATTAGCTAATAATGCTAGAAACTTCTAAACAGTGCTTAGCAACAACACCGCCAGCATACGTCATTTAAACAAGTCATAACATTGCAAGAACCTGTATCCTTAATTATTTTGCAACGTTTTTATATGCACATTGTTTTAATTCACAAACATAAGCAAAGTCACTTATGTTGCTAGGCAGCGCTAAACAAATGCTACCGGTCTATTTTAAAATTTCTCTGGTTTTATTGTTGCATCACATTCCATTCCAAAAGTCCTCGGCTCAGCCCCGATTCCGCCCTGAGACCGTCTGGACCGTGGTCCTCGTCCGGCCTTAATCATGGAAATATAAACAGTCCCCAGACACCAGAGTTTTACCCCATAGTGGAAAAGCGGCATTAATGTGCATTGTCCCTTTTAAATAAACAAATACATACATCATCAAGGTTCATGTGTCCTGTTCCTTGGCCCTGGGCAAAGCACGTCACCATGGACCTTTAAAACTCCCCTCGGACCAGAACTAGGGAAACAGTAGCCGTGGTGACCAGAGAACATGATTGTGATCACCACTCAATAAGAAAAGGGTGGGTCATCGTCACAGTGATTTTAGAATGAGATTCTGTGGGACCCCACAATAGTGCTCTCTGTTGACGCAGATACATTAGAATGTAATTCTGATCTAAGAATAGGCTTCTTTGTCGTCAAGGAGACATTAGAATTTGACTGTGGTCTACGTTGCCTGGAGACAGTAGAATGTAATTGTGACGTGCTAAGAGAGAGTCCCTTGTTGTTCTGTTAAAGTCACAGATTACCTGTCAGTTATAACCAGTAGGACATCTACATTATTTAACTCTCCCAAACACACACACACCTGTGTTGTGCTAAATATATACTCACACACACACACCCACATTGATCTGCTAAATACTGTACAATAGACCACACAACCACAATGCAGTTATTTTGCCTTAAAATAATGTGTTAGCTTCAAACTCATTCGGATGCAACAATGATTCATAATACAGGGAATGAATTCTCATGCATTGCCAGTGTACAACCACAGTTATAACCAGTAGAACATCTGGATTGCTATGGAATCAAAACAACGCCATAAAGATTGTGTGCCCGTGAAAAGATATTCACATGTGTAATAGAGTTTTGTCTTCGAGGATATGATTTGCACAAGTGTAGAACTGTTTTGTAACGGTGGAATTAATTTGTCTGTGTGCAAAAAAAAAATGCATACCTGCAGAAATATTTTGTGCACTTGTGAAAAACATTTGTCAGGCAGGCACAAAGCTAGCGAACTTAGGTCTTAAATCGAACAAGTTATGCCTTTCTTCTCCAACTTCACTCCAGCTCCAACCTCAACTCCAGCTTCTCCAACACACATCCCCAACATACTTACAGCACACTGACCCCAATGCACACAGCACATTGACTCATGAGGGAAGCTTCTCAAACACACATATTGCACACCGCCCCTCTCCCCCACATACACAGCACACTATCCCATCTCCCCCCGTCATCCCCCAACACACACACCAAGACCCTGGCAGTTAGGTTAGCCCCCTTGAGCCGTGGATCTGCCCAAGGTTTCTTCCTTTGTAAGGGAGTTTTCCTTGCCCCTGTTGCTCTTGGTACTCCTTGTTGGTGCCCCTGCCCCAATTCCAATCCTCCCTCACCTTTCTTATGCAGCCCTTGCCACTTAATCTACTAAACCCCTCTTCTACTGCACTTTTTATCCCCCCCCCCACTTCCAGTAACTATATGCATGTGACCATAAACTTCCTTGTATTCTTGTATCCTTTTACAACAAGGTTTTTGATGGAAAAGTGTTGTTTAATTTGCATAATCTTTGTTTAATGAACACATAAAACCGTCAGTTTTTTGCTAAGCAAGAAGAATCAAGAATTATGATCTTTGAGTTTGTTTATTGTAACCTAGCAACCAAGGCTTTAAGTATTAAAAATTATTACGCACATGCATACGCGCACACACACAAACAACCACATACGCATACGCACACACACACACACACGCATACGCGCACACACGCGCGCACATGCACACAAACACAACCACCCACACACAAACACACTCAAACACACACAACCACACACACTTAACATGTAATTAAATATGTGTGCTGTTAAATGGCTCAGGTGGTGAATAGCTGCAGCTGAAGAGCCGGTTCTGTAACCATGCCAACGATTGTGTGTGCTTGTGTGTGCGTGTGTGTGTGTGTGACAGAGCAGCCAGTTCTGGCTCTGCAAGTGTTAGAGTGATGGTATGTGAGTGTGTTTTTTTGTTTGTTTCTAGCAGAACACCACACCTCACGCTAAATATAAACACACACACACCTGTGTGTCAGTGCAGGCCCATACTGTCCCATAAACACACAGTGCATAACTCCGCCCCCCTCCCCACACACACACACTCATGTGTGCACAACACACACACACACACACACACACACACACACTTACACAGTGACGTCCTGAGTCTCGCAGTTGAGCCCTGAGCCTCTGGTCACCGTGAGAAGCCATCGCGCGAGCACCGTGTCCTCCGGCACGCGGAAGTGGTGAAGGCGCGCGCTAGAGAAGGAGCTGAACTTGGAGAGCTTCTGGGGGCCCTTGGAGTAGAAGCCGCTCACGTAGGTGACGTCATCTGTCACAACACCGAAAACACACGTTACAAAATCACCAAGTCAGCAGACACACCAGCCTATCACTAGCAGACACACCAGCCTATCACTAATCAGTTGAATTCCTCTCGCCATCGAGTAACTGAGTAGCTAAGCCTGAGCGTTCATTACCTCATCGTGTAGACAAGTTGCAAAAGGCGAATGCAGGTTGTGGCTGCGGCAGGTGGATAACTTAAGGGGGAGAGAGATTTCGCTGGGTAACTATAGCAGCTGGCTAGCTAGCTAGCTACTGCCGGTTGTGGCTGCGGCGGCAGGTGGATAACTAAGGGGGAGAGATTTCGCTGGGTAACTATAGCAGCTGGCTAGCTACCTAGCTACTGTTCGAAGCAGCAGTACTCACCTTCTCCAAAGCACCCCGCGGACAGGAAAAGTAAAGCGAAGTACTGCAGAACTCTGGCTTCCATGCTTGGGGTTGTTTCAGGAGACTGGCCCGGCCCGGCATTATCTCATCATCTCGTGTAGTTCCTTAGTAAGCTCTGAGCTGAGCTGCGTCGGAGCGTTTGTTTACTTTTCGCGTACTTCCTAGTTCCGGGGGGAGGAGGAGGAGTCGAGGGACGTTCTCCGCCCCTTGAGTTGTTATAAAGCATAGAAGAAGAAATACTTTTGTATTGTGTCGTCTAGGTTGTGTAATTACACAGCAACCAACATTAAGAACCACGAAAGTTAATTTGAGTGCGAAGGCAACAATGACTTGTGAATTAATGAATTCGGCATTGCATTCTGGCGTTGCATTCTGACAGATGCAATGACGTGACATGCACCAGTAGGCTAGCTACAGCGCAGCCGGTAGGACCCGAGAGCGGATCTCTATGGCTACTATATATTGAGAACTGAATCTTTATAATCCTAGGACATGCTGAGCCTTGGGCCATCATATGCTGCAAGCAGAAATCACAGCGAAAAGCTTAACGTGTCAGCGTAATGGGAAAACAAAACAGCGACAGGAGGGCTACAGAAATAGCCGATTAATCCCTTCTCGAGGAGCATGTAGGCTATCTTACATAAATTGCGTGTAGGCCCTAGACATACTTTAGCCTACTGTATAGTGTACAGTGCCGGCTACGGACACAAGCATTCACAATATCTAATAATAATGTTGATGGAGCTTGGAACACTGTTTTAATAATAGCCTATTTAAAGGAGAATTCCGGTGTGATATTGACCTAAAGTGTGTTGAAACATGATACCGAGTGTGAAAGTATGTCTCATAGCCCATCTCGGCTTGTCCCCTGCACTCCAAAATCTGGCGCTAGTTAGCGATGCTACCAACAGCTTTTTTAATGGTGGTGCTTCGCCATCGGGCTAGCCATGCAAATAAATCACTGTTTTACACCATTTACAATGCTCAATGTATCTCCACACTTCATTGGTAGACTTCCGAGGGCCCTGACATTTAAAACGAGACATTGAGAACTTTGAAAAAGCACTGGTAGTTTACTTACAAGACGAGTTATACATACAGTATCTTTAAGTTTAGCGTTTGCAGCCATCTTGAATTTAGTCACGATAAGTCGAGCGACGAGTAAGAATGAACAGGTATGATAAAGGATCAGATTCCAAAAATAATTCTGTGGAAATGCATGGATTCCAGTTGCTGCTACTGGAAGAAACTGGAATCCATGCATTTCCACTGAATTATTTTTAGAACTGTTGGGCAAACTCCATAAAAATGCAAAAGCTTCTTCACACACAAGATGGTGCTATCTCTCTGCATTTTTGTCATAGTTTACATGCTTTAGTCTACAACGTTTTTATTCTAAATGAACTACAGTTATATTCTAAAACATACACATTTTTACTTTCAAAGAAGATGAAACCAAGTGATTCTATTTGATTATGATTAAAATAGCCTCAACACACACATACACACATAGAGAGAGAGAGAGAGGGATAGAGAGGGAGAGGGAGAGAGAGAGAGAGGGAGGATAGAGAGAGGGTAAACAAGTGTGGTTATTACCTGGGCAGAATGTTTATTCTGTTGTCAGCAAACAGTGTGCTGACAACACTTACACACACACACACACCACACACACACACACACACAGACAGACAGACACATACACACACATACACACACACACACACACACACACAGACACATCACACACATACACACACATACAGTTACATGCATGCACCCATGTCTGTGACCAATCCCATACTCTCTCTCTCTCTCTCTTTCTCTCTCTCTCACACACACACACACACACACACACATATTTACATGGATGTACCCATGTCTGTGACCAATCCCATACTCTCTCTCTCTCACACCCACACACACACACAGGGCCAGCCGTGGCCTACTGGTTAGCGCGTCGGACTTGTAATCGGAGGGTTGCCGGTTGGAACCCCGACCATTAGGAACGGCTGAAGTGCCCTTGAGCAAGGCACCTAACCCCTCACTGCTCCCTGAGCGCTGATGTTGTTGCAGGCAGCTCACTGCGCCGGGATTAGTGTGTGCTTCACCTCACTGTGTGTTCACTGTGTGCTGAGTGTGTTTCACTAATTCACGGATTGGGATAAAT
>NC_063195.1:2099171-2106671 GCF_017589495.1 Alosa alosa | reverse complement strand
CCTGATGTGTCCTGACATGGCCCTGATGTGGCTCTGATGTGGCCCTGATGTGGCTCTGATGTGGCCCTGATGTGGCTCTGATGTGGCCCTGATGTGGCCCTGATGTGGTGGTGCCCACATGCAGTGTGATTCTGCACAGGTGCTCTCTTTCTCAGAGAAGGGAGAGAGGGGGAGGGGAGAGAGGGAGTGAAGGAGAGAGAGGGGGAGGGGAGAGAGGGAGTGAAGGAGAGAGAGAGGGGGAGAGAACAGAAAAGGGGTTTAGAGAATGAGGGAGAGAGAGAGGGAGAGAGAGAGAGGGAGAGAGAGGAGATGGGGAAGGAGGGGTTTAGAGAGGGAGAGAGAGAGAAGGAGGGAGAGAGAGGGGGGGAGAGAGGAGATGGGGAGGGAGGGATTTAGAGAGTGAGAGAGAGGGAAAGAGGCCAATTCTAGCACTTATCACCTGACCTTTCAATTCTAGCACTCATCACCTGACCTTTCAATTCTAGCACTCATCACCTGACCTTTCAATTCTAGCACTCATCACCTGACCTTTCAATTCTAGCACTCATCACCTGACCTTTCAATTCTAGCACTTATCACCTGACCTTTCAATTCAATTCAACAAGCTTCATTGGCATGAATGTACATTTAACAGTGTTGCCAAAGCATTCAATACAATAATAACAACAACAACAACAACAATAACAATAACAATAGAAACAATAATAATAATAATAATAATAAAAATAATAATAATAATAATGAAAATAATGCATGGCTGATTAAATGAACAGAAAAAAACTATGGATTATTATGTAATTGTAATTGTTTTAAATTGTAAGAGGGAAGGAGAGAGAGAGGGACAGATAGAGAGGGAGAGGGAGAGAGAGAGGGAGAGAGAGAGAGAGATGAAGGCAGAGGGAGTGGAAAAGGGGGAATGAGATCACATGTAGACAGAGTAGCAAAAAGAAAGAGAGTGTGAGAGAGAGAGAGGGACAGAGGGAGGAAGGGAGGGAGAGATAGAGAGGGAGAGAGAAAGAGAGAAGGAAGGACAGAGATATAGAGAGGGAGAGAGAGATGGGAGGAAGGAGGGAGAAAGAAGGACAGAGGGAAGGAAGGAAGGAAAAAGAGAGGGATGGAGAGAGAGGGAGAGAGGGATGAGTAGGAGAGAGGGGTAGAGAGAGACTGAGAGAGAGAGGGAGAGGAGGAGGGAATTAGAGAGAGAGAGAGAGAAAGAAAGGGGGTAGAGAGAGAGGGAGAGAGGGATGAGTAGGAGAGAGGGGTAGAGAGAGACTGAGAGAGAGAGGGAGAGGAGGAGGGAATTAGAGAGAGAGAGAGAGAGAAAGGGGGTAGAGAGAGAGGGAGAGAGGGATGAGTAGGAGAGAGGGGTAGAGAGAGACTGAGAGAGAGAGGGAGAGGAGGAGGGAATTAGAGAGAGAGAGAGAGAGAGAGAAAGGGGGTAGAGAGAGAGGGAAAGGGGGAATGAGAGCACATGTAGACAGTGTGGAAAGAAAGAGAGAGGGAGAGAGAGAGAGGGACAGATAGAGAGGGAGAGAGAGAGAGTTTGGGAGAGAGCAACATGGCGGAGAAAGAGGGTAGAGAGAGAGAGATAGTGAGGGAGAGAGTAGGAAATAGAAGGACAGAGAGAGGGAGAAAGAGAGAGAGGAGGAGGGAGGGAAAGATAAGGGAGAGAGAGGGAGATATATAGATAAGGGAAAGCCGAGGAAGAGAGGGAGAGAAAAAGAGACAGAATGGGGAGGGAGGGGAAAACAATTAGCATTAGCTATTGCTAACTGATCAGTCTTGTACACCTGTTTTAAATGATCATTAGCTATTGCCAGAGCCATAGAAAAAGAGAGTTACGACACTTTTTGAAGTCGCCGAACGGGTCACGTGGTTCACGTACGCTTCAACAGTTCCAAAACAGGCCTCGGCTGCCATGATATTTCTATGGGATAGACAGCAACGATAACGGGAAGCATTGAAACAAACCAAACATGAGTTTAATTTTAAGTGTTATGACGTGTTAGCATGCTTACATCGTTCTGAAGTTTATTATCACTGATGTTCCTCGGATGTTCCTAAACATCGGGCTGTAGGCCTATGACCTTCTTGCTGGTACACAGGCCTAAAGCACAGTTATGTACAATAATATGGACCTCTCCCTGTTGTATAGCCTACTACACACAGAAGTAGCCTAACATATGAACACATCAGAATACCCCAGAATTCTACAGTAGCCTATTGTTTGGCAGTTCCAACATTACTGTTGTCTTTTCTTTAGGATCCTTCATTTACCTGTCTCCCGTCATGTATAATGAACTTACATTGTCGAAATGTATGTATTTTGTATCCTATGTTACTGTGGGCTTTTGATGTGTTCTGTGTCCTCTCCAGCTCTTTTGAGGAGATACAGGTGGCCACCCTAAATGTAAGCCGACCACATACAGCTCTGACAATTTTAGAGTAAGCCATAAACATCTAGCAAATAAGTATATAAATGGCGATCAGTAACAGCTTATATGTTACAAGTAAGTTTGATCAATGCATTCAATCTGGTCATTAGTTAATTTTGAACAAATAGCCTAAAGGTGGCCACCCCACTCATCCTTGATAATATTTTAAGACCAAGCCATAAACATATGTCAAAAGTACATAAACAATTCACAAATCAACAGCTGTGTTAAAAGTAAGTTTGTTTAACAGTTTGTTCAGGACAGCCACTGTTTCGATAACACACTTGTAACTCAGTTTCAATAAAGCAATCAACGGTTTCAATAAAGCACTTATAACAGCATAAAAAGGATGACTGATACATTTTAGGTTTTCACTAGATTTGTTTATTAAATTTGCAATGTGTGGAATAAGTGTGTTTCAACAACAAGAACAGGAACAAAACACAAAAAAGGCTGTGAGGGAGATGGTGAGACTGCAACATAAAAAGGAGGGCAGACACTCATTTAGATTTTCAAAGACATTCTGAAAAACATTTTAGATTCCCAAGTCTGAACAATAATTGTGTGTGAACAACCGAAGACACAATGTGGAAAGGATGCTCTACATACACTATGCACACCTACAAGAGGGCTAATGTAAGGAAGAGGTAGCACATTTGGCTGGAGTCTGGAATGCTACAGGAGGTGTTGGAGATGCTGATGCTGGATCAAGAAAAACCTTTGTGTAGGGGCCTCTTCTGACCTTTTCTGATCATTTCAGTCATACCGCACACCCATCTTGTCCTCTGCATCCTTGGTCCTAGGTAAGAACAGGCACAGTGGAGAATGGAGAGAGCAGGTAACAGTCAGTGTACACTTGGAACAAGACATTCACAGATGCCACATCAAGTTATTACCAGAAACCAAAGAGACCAGCAAGAGTTTTACATACCCATACACGGCCGACCTCTGCAAGGTCGGTTGGGGGAGCCAGACCTTACATCCACACATGAACTATAATGATAACAACACTAAAAATGTGATTCCCAACTATATCTGTCAAGAGTTATTTTGAGAATAAAAAGCTGACAGGCAATCAGAATCCATTGAACTTTAGCCAGCAAATTCATCAACACAAGGAGAGACTTTTGTTATTGTTGGTCAGTGTGGACGCATTTATCGTTACAGTTCCTGGTGTGAACGGCCCTTAACACAGAGACACAGTACATACCATCACAGTACATACCAATTTATCCTTCATGACTGCAAAATCATTCCCATTTTTGTTGTTGACCAACTTCAATGCAGCAGACAAATGAGATCCCAACTTTTCAAAGATCTGACCCCAACAGTACATATTTATTCAATCTCTGTGTCATTGTCACCTGCCATACACATCTTCAGTAGAGCGACCAGTGCTGGCCTGAAATACCTGGCTGAGGAGGAGCAACGGCCACAGTCTTACCTCACAACATCTTGGTTCCTTGAGAAGGTAGACCACTGGTTCGACACCATCTGCAGTCCTGGTCTGAGGCTGGAGGAACTGATAGACCCAGCAACACCTGCAACAGCAACACCTACCTTAACCAAAACAGATGCCTGTGTATTATATTACCTTGCAGGATATATTGTTAAGAGGGTAATCAGTAACTCGCGTTGTGAGGAATGCCAGCATGCTGTTGCAGACAATAGCAATGATGGTGCTACTAGCAAATGTAGTGTACTGCTACAACTGAAGGAGTTCAAGAGAGGTGCCCTTTACCGTCCATCACAAGAGGCCTTCGATCTCATCAGCAAAGTGGAGCAGTTGTTCCGGGCAAGGACGACCGATTCCCTTATGGAGTCAGCCAATGCAGTGGCACTACTACAGAGAGAGGCCATGCTCCTGCACAGCACACTGCCTTCATGCCATGACCTAAAACTAAAAATTGTCAACACATTCATCAGGCTGAGGCTTCGTATTGAAGCAAAGTCAATTAGGGCTGATGGGAACAAAAAGTGACAGGATGATGGCCATCTTGGAAGCAAGAGTCAAAGCAAAAAGGCAAGGAAGACTCGAAATCCTTCTGCACCTAAACCCATGCCTCCCACCTTGCTTGTTGCCATGGAAGTACTTGGCCTGCCCTTTCCAGTCTCAGCTTCAGGGAGTCTTGTTGCTCCAGCAGCCTCTAGCAGCCTATTCCTCACTCCAACCACCACTCAATCACTCCAATAACCACTTGTCAACCCGGTCCCTGCGGAAGACAAAACCAGGGCTGTGAAAACTGACATGTTTGTGTCATGAGGTACCTGCTGTACATGTGTTGGTCACTAAACATCTTTATTAGAAATAATAACCAATTAGATCTGATGTGTTAATTTCATTAAGTCTCTTACCCAATTATATTTTGTAATATACAAAACGTTTTATGCATTTCTTTTGTCATTACATTACATTTGGCTTACGCATTTTTAACCAAAGTGACTAACAACTTGGTAACCTTTTTAAAGCAATTCTCTCCACAACTGTAGGACAATTAAAAAAGGTGTACTACAATAACAATAAGTTAATGCATCAGTGAGTGCTGTTTTTAAATATATCATATTTGATTACTAACATTCAGTACTGTAGTCTACATGGAACGCAGGAATGCACAGTATACCCACTTAAAAAGCATCACCATCTCAGTATACCCGCTTAAAATAGACAAGGGTACATATTAACATTTGTGGTTGATTAAAGTATACCCACTACAGTTAACAAGACTACATATCACAGTATACCCACTACAGCTAACTAGACTACATAATTGCTAACATTGTTCTGATTCTATGGATGGACCAAATATGTGCCCTTAGAGCATTGTTAACCTGACTACACTTCACAGTTATCAATACAAGGTAAAAAAAAAATATCCTACTTACAAGGGCCACGACAATGTCCTCTTGTCATGTCACTTTCAGCATCTGCAAAGTTATTGCAATGAAAATGATTCCTTTAAGAACATCGACCTGCTGTGGTGATATAGACCTCAGAAATGTATATTAAAATGTAGAATAAATTGACTGCAACCTGACATCCAACAACAGCAGTTGAAGCCAAAAAAAAGTGATACTGAACTGCACACGTGCCACTGTCCCACGGCCACGCTCTTGTCTCGTGCCACTGTCCCGGGTTAGAACAGTGGTAGTGGCACAGGACAGGACAGGGTAGGCAAGTGACAGAAGGCAGGGGTGACACGTGTACAGTACAGTACAGTGTTTGCATCTACAGCTCCTGGCCTGAAGTTCATAACCAAACCTCCGGCTGCTCACAAGTGATGTACCCGAGTTCATGTCATGTTCTGATCACAAGTTCAGCTCGTGGTTCACTTCATAGCGCCATAAGATTTTATGTCTGGCAAGCTAACAAGCTACAACAGGTCTAAAGCAAATATTGTCCCATTAATTGCTTCCACTGTTAACCCGAAGAACAGTAACTTAATCACAAACTCGTTGATAACGACCACACCTGATGCTGAATGACATGTATTTCATAAAGATCACGTTAACGTCATCCTACGGTTACCCCCCTCATTGCATTTCGAATGTGAGTGAGCTGACTAGCTAACGTTAGCTAACGCCATCAGGTTCGGCAAGTAAAGTTAGGATTATAACTTTAAAAACTCGTTGATAACCCTACCTATTATCTAACGTTACTCTACTACCATAGCCTAACTAAGTGTGTTTTGTCTGAAATTCATTATTGACATAGGAACATTATCTTTAAGCTAGCCTCTCTCCAAATCAAGGTTTGCAGGCTAACTTTTAGCTTTGAAATTTCGGTCAACAATTAAGCTATAAATATCAGTTAAACAAGCACCACAAAATCCTCAAAGAACAATACCAGTATCTACTAGTGCAGTTGGTATAGGAAATGCATATGACAATTAAAAAAACGTTGTACATTCGTCTACTTACCACTGACAATATCAGGCAGAAAGCAATGGAAGTGAATGGGGCTACAGCCGTGAATGTCAAAGTTTGGAACTGTTGAGCTCAGCATAAAGCGGAAGTAGCGTGAAAAAGGCGCCGCCATTGTTTCCTATGGAAGTCTATGGGAGTGTCGCAACTCTCTTTTTCTATGGCTCTGGCTATTGCTAACTGACCAGACTTGTACACCTGTTTTAAATGACCATTAGCTATTGCTAACTGATCAGTCTTGTATATATCTGCTTTAAATGATCATTGCTATTGCTAACTGATCAGTCTTGTATACCTGTGGTTAAGTTCCACCCATTTGTCCATATTCTGATATCAGGCGATGTTCTGCATGTGTACTGATGCTCCGATATATTTATCAAATCATTGCTCTGGCAATACACAAGGATACAAGGAAGTTTATTGTCACATGCATATAGTTACTGGAAGTAAGAAATGCAGTGAAATTATGTCTGGTGTCAGCCTTTTGTGCATTAATGGGGGTAAAAGTGTGCAGTAGAAGAGGGTTTAGTAGATTGGTGGCAAGGGCTGCATAAAAAGGTGGGGGAGGGGATTGGGATTGGGTGGGGGGCACCAACAAGGAGCACCCAAGAGCAACAGAGTGGGCCAGCTCTGATTAAATGTGGTGCGATCTGGGAAAACCCATCACATGGTGCAGAGTGGGCCAGCTCTGATTAAATGTGGAAAGCGATTCTGGGAAAAAAACCCCATCACATGGTGCAGAGGGCCAGCTCTGATTAAATGGTGCGATCTGGGAAAACCCATCACATGGTGCAGAGGGGCCAGCTCTGATTAAATGTGGTGCGATCTGGGAAAACCATCACATGGTGCAGAGTGCCAGCTCTGATCTGGGAAAACCCATCACATGGTGCAGAGGGGCCAGCTCTGATTAAATGTGAATGCGATCTGGGAAAACCCATCACATGGTGCAGAGGGCCAGCTCTGATTAAATGTGGTGCGATCTGGGAAAACCCATCACATGGCGCAGGAGTGGGCCAGCTCTGATTAAATGTGGTGCGATCTGGGAAAACCATCACATGGTGCAGAGGGGCCAGCTCTGATTAAATGTGGTCTGAAAACCATCACATGGTGCATTAGCTGGAAAACCCATCACATGGTGCAGAGG
>NC_063195.1:2091671-2094171 GCF_017589495.1 Alosa alosa | reverse complement strand
TGACAAGCGTGCAGACCTGCTAGTCACAGAGAAGCTTGAGAAAGATGAGGTTGTCACTTTCATCAGAGACAACGCACTGGAACTGGTCATCGAATTCAACGAGCAGGTGACCTCTCACACACACACACACACACACACACACACACACACACACACACTCTCACACACACACACACACACACACACACACACACACACACACACAAACACACACACTACACACACACACACACACACCTCACACACACACACACACACACACACACACACACACACTGGACCTGGCCAACGATTTTGGCGAGCAATCCTAATCTCCCATCTCCTAATCCCACAACCATCTCATAACTATACCATAATAGTCATCCGATAACCATCCCACAACCATCTCATAACTATACCTTATCACCTGGAGAGAAGAAATACTTTTCTGATTGGCTGGTGGGTTGGCTATTAATTCTGAATAACAGGACACCGCTCCATATCAATGCTTATGAATGGTAACTATAACAACCATAGTAGGACGACGGTTGAAGTCTTCGCAACAATGGAATGCTATCGCTGTTTAGGGCCAACGAAAGTTGTACAACAAGCTGAACTTGAGCTTCTTTTTTTAAACGGAACCGCATGTTTCCTTTGCTTTACAGTGGCAACCGGGTGATAAGCGGGATAACGGCCTTCGAGGTGTGTCCAGTTATACGGAATTAATGGCTTCGGGCGGTGGCATTCGTCCATTAATTCTGTATAACAGGACACCTCGGCGGCCGTTATCCCTTACATAATAGCCATCCCCGATAACCATCCCACGACCATCTCATACCTATACCATAATAGCCATCCGATAACCATCCCACGACCATCTCATAACTATACCATAATAGCCGTCCGATAACCATCCCACGACCATCTCATAACTATACCATAATAGTCATCCGATAACCATCTCATGACCATCTCATCTCCCCTGTCTGCTGTCCTCTCCTCCTCTTACTCCCTTATCCCTCATCCTCTCCTCTTTCCTCCCTTCCTCCCTTTTCTCCCCTCCTTTACCTTCCTGCCATCCTCCTCTCCTCTTCTCTCCTCCTCCTCTCCTCTTCTCCTCCTCCTCTCCTCTTCTCCTCCTCTCCTCTCTCCCCTTCTCCTCCTCTCCTCTCCACATCCTGATTTTCCTCAACATGCCTCCTCTCCTCATTGTCTGTGTGTGTGTGTATGTAGAACGCTGAGAAGATCTTTGGCTCTAAGGTCCACAACCACATCCTGATTTTCCTCAACACCACGCTGGAGACCCACAATGCATTGCTCTCCGAGTACAGAGACGTCGCCAGCATGTTTAAGGGCAAGGTGAGATTCACTCACACACACACCCATACACACACACAGACACACACAAAGAGATGAACACACACATACACTCACACACACACACACACACAGACAGGAAACCCAGCTACTGTTGCTTAGATCTCTCATACCATTCTTTCTCTCTTGTTGTCACCTTGTGTGTGTGTGTGCGTGTTCGTGTGTGTGTACTGTTTGTGTGTGTGTGTGTGTGTGTACTGTGTGTGTGTGTGTGTGTGTGTGTGTGTGTGTACTGTTTGTGTGTGTTTGTGTGTGTGTACTGTTTTTGTGTGTGTGTGTGTGTGTGTACTGTTTTTGTGTGTGTGTGTGTACTGTGTGTGTTTGTGTGTGTGTGTGTGTGTGTGTACTGTGTGTGTGTGTACTGTTTTTGTGTGTGTGTGTGTGTGTGTGTACTGTTTTTGTGTGTGTGTGTGTGTACTGTGTGTGTTTGTGTGTATGTACTGTGTGTGTGTGTGTGTGTGTGTGTGTGTGTGTGTGTGTGTGTGGTTTGTGTGTGTGTACTGTTTTTGTGTGTGTGTGTGTGTGTGTGTGTGTACTGTTTTTGTGTGCGCGTGTGTGTGTGTGTGTGCGTGCGTGCATAGGTCCTCTTCATCCTGATTGATGTGAATGGGGCGGTCTCTCATGTGATGAAGTACTTCGGCCTATCAGAGAGCGACGCTCCGGCCGTGCGTCTCATCAACACCGACACGGTGAAAAAATATGCCATACCAACAGGGGGCGACATCACCATGGAAACACTCAAGTCTTTCTGCCAGGGCGTGCTGGACGGAGACATCAAGGTCAGAGGTCAACTCCCAACACACACTCACACACACACACGCACACATACACACACACACACTCCTTAGATTATGACTTTCAAACACACACACACACACACACAAACACATATACACACACACACACACACACACACACACACACACATACGCACACACACATTTGTCACATTTCAGGTGTTATCATTTGTGTATAATCTGTCTGCGTGTTTGTATGTTATAAACAGAAAAAGGCATCTGACTCCTTGTGACCTTTCGTGACCTTTGTCCTCTGATTCCATGTGACCTTTCGTGACCTTTGCCCTCTGACGTGCCCACAGCCCCATATGATGAGCCAGGAGGTTCCGGAGGACTGGGACCAGAAA
>NC_063195.1:2014171-2086671 GCF_017589495.1 Alosa alosa | reverse complement strand
CACAGAACACGGCACTGTTGGATTTAAATAGCAAGAGAACACTCTAGCAACAATCATAAGAACACAGAACACGGCACTGTTGGATTTAAATAGCAAGAGAACACTCTAGAAACAATCATAAGAACACAGAACACGGCACTGTTGGATTTAAATAGCAAGAGAACACTCTAGAAACAATCATAAGAACACAGAACACGCACTGTTGATTTAAATAGCAAGAGAACACTCTAGCAACAATCATAAGAACACAGAACACGCACTGTTGGATTTAAATAGCAAGAGAACACTCTAGAAACAATCATAAGAACACAGAACACGCACTGTTGGATTTAAATAGCAAGAGAACACTCTAGAAACAATCATAAGAACACAGAACACGGCACTGTTGGATTTAAATAGCAAGAGAACACTCTAGAAACAGTCATAAGAACACAGAACACGGCACTGTTGGATTTAAATAGCAAGAGAACACTCTAGCAACAGTCATAAGAACACAGAACACGCACTGTTGGATTTAAATAGCAAGAGAACACTCTAGAAACAGTCATAAGAACACAGAACACGCACTGTTGGATTTAAATAGCAAGAGAACACTCTAGAAACAGTCATAAGAACACAGAACACGCACTGTTGGATTTAAATAGCAAGAGAACACTCTAGAAACAATCATAAGAACACAGAACACGCACTGTTGGATTTAAATAGCAAGAGAACACTCTAGAAACAATCATAAGAACACAGAACACGCACTGTTGGATTTAAATAGCAAGAGAACACTCTAGCAACAATCATAAGAACACAGAACACGGCACTGTTGGATTTAAATAGCAAGAGAACACTCTAGAAACAATCATAAGAACACAGAACACGGCACTGTTGGATTTAAATAGCAAGAGAACACTCTAGAAACAGTCATAAGAACACAGAACACGGCACTGTTGGATTTAAATAGCAAGAGAACACTCTAGAAACAATCATAAGAACACAGAACACAGCACTGTTGGATTTAAATAGCAAGAGAACACTCTAGAAACAGTCATAAGAACACAGAACACAGCACTGTTGGATTTAAATAGCAAGAGAACACTCTAGAAACAATCATAAGAACACAGAACACAGCACTGTTGGATTTAAATAGCAAGAGAACACTCTAGAAACAATCATAAGAACACAGAACACGCACTGTTGATTTAAATAGCAAGAGAACACTCTAGCAACAATCATAAGAACACAGAACACGGCACTGTTGGATTTAAATAGCAAGAGAACACTCTAGAAACAATCATAAGAACACAGAACACAGCACTGTTGGATTTAAATAGCAAGAGAACACTCTAGCAACAATCATAAGAACACAGAACACGGCACTGTTGGATTTAAATAGCAAGAGAACACTCTAGAAACAATCATAAGAACACAGAACACAGCACTGTTGGATTTAAATAGCAAGAGAACACTCTAGAAACAATCATAAGAACACAGAACACGGCACTGTTGGATTTAAATAGCAAGAGAACACTCTAGCAACAATCATAAGAACACAGAACACAGCACTGTTGGATTTACTATTTTGTCTCTTCTTGTGTTGATGAATGTGATGACTAAAATTTGATGAATTCTGATTGGCTGTCAGCTTCCTATCATACTCAAAATCATATATAATCTTATATTGATCCCCAACAATATTGTTCTTCATGTCATTATAGTTATAGTTTGTTGTTATAATTATAGTTTATGTGTGGACGCCAGCCATTCATATGAGCTAGAACAATATTGTTTTGTAGTTATCGCTCTTCATGTCCTTATAATTATAGTTGATGTGTGGACGTCGTCATTCATATGAGCTAGAGCAATATTGTTTTGTAGTTATCGTTCTTGGTTAGCCTGACGAGCCAGACCCACATTAAAATGTAGGGTCTGGGCACTCACCGCTCGCAGTGCTCAGTCCGAGGGGGATAATCAGTTGTCTTTCAAATTCCCTCTGCACGCATAGGACAGCGCAGCCATGAGTCCCATGCTTCCTCACTGTGCGGAGCTAGTTGGCTAGTTCAAATGTTTGCCAACTTAATAAAAGCTTAACTCGTGGTCACACTGTTCGCCAGCAGCAACATCCATCTTATTTGTTTTCAAGTAGCAGGGGAATTCAAGCCAAACCAAGTTGTAACTCTGCCATCAATCATTATGTTAAGCCCACCTAACGACTCTACTGTATACATGATTTCATTGGCCTGATTAAGTTTCTCGATTTCTGAGCTCACAAGCCAACGGAGAGTTGCTAGACTAGCCCTGGCAGCAAATGTAATGTAAGAGTGTAATTTGCTGCCGCTTAGGGGCTGCCTAGATTTCTTGGCTAGTTCTTGGTGTGAACTGCCCTTAATAGCATTTCCCTGCCCTCTCTCACCCTCTATCCCTCCCTCCCTCCTGCCCTCTCTCACCCTCTATCCCTCCCCTCCCTCCCTCCCTCCCTCCCTCCTCTCTATCCCTCCCTCCCTCCCTCCATCTCTCTATCCCTCCCTCCCTCCCTCCATCTCTCTATCTCTACATCTCTTCTTCCCTCCCTCTATCTCTCTCCCCCACCCTATATGTCTTTCTCTCTCCCTCCCTCCCTACATCTCCATCTCTCTCTCCATCATCTCTCCCTCCCTCCCTCCCTCTCTATCACTCTCTCCATCTCTATCTCTCTATCCCTCCCTCTCTATCCCTCCCTCCATCTCTCTCCATCTCTATCCACCACTCCCTCTATCTCTATCCCTCTCTTCCTCCCTCTCCCTCCCTCTCTATCACTCCCTCCATCTCTATCTCTCCCTCTCTCTCTCTCTGGTCCAGGCCGTGGACTATACAGGGAAGAGGGACCTGGAGACGTTCTCCAAGTTCCTGGACAATGGAGGCGTGCTTCCTGAGGAACCGGAGGAGGACGAGAATGAGGACGAGGAAGATGAAGACAAAGATGAAGATGAAGACGAGGTGAGTCACAACCTCATCAAAATATCCTCTCTCTCAGCCAATCAGGGCTCAGTGTGATTATCCTCTCTCACAGCCAATCAGGGCTCAGGCTCAGAGTGATGATCCTCTCTCACAGCCAATCAGGGCTCAAGCTCAGAGTGATGATCCTCTCTCACAGCCAATCAGGGCTCAGGCTCAGAGTGATTATCCTCTCTCACAGCCAATCAGGGCTCAGAGTGATTATCTTCTCTCAGCCAATCAGAGAGACTATTAGGCCCTGTGTCCACCAATCAGGTTTTTTGCACTGAAAGCGGCTATTTTCTATACAAATCCTATGAAGGCGTTGAGAGCGTTCAGCGCCCTCAGCAGCAAAAAGGCCTCGGTGCTGACCGTTTTTTTCCACAGCACTCAGAGCGCTGACAGTTGACCTAGCCACAATAAACACTTGACGAAGCGCTCTGAAAATGAGGTTGTCAGCGCAAAAAATGTGACTGGTGCACACAGGGCCTTATGGAGTAAAACTTGAATTTCCCCTTGGGGATCAATAAAGGATCTATCTATCTATCTATCTATCTGATTGGTGGACACAGGGCCTTATGGAGTAAAACGTGATTGGTGGACAGGGCCTAATGGAATAAAGCGTGATTGGTGCACACAGGGCCTTATGGAGTAAAACTTGTTCCAGTATTCCTAATAAGAAACAGGCTCTGGCAGCGTCCTCTGTGGCAGTAAAAGAGAGAGTTAGGGACGCCGTTTTGGAGATCTCTGAAATGATCTGCCATCGATTGCCCTTCCTCGGTTACCAGATGTTGTGTGTCAGCAGACTGAAATTGAATTTCATGATCTGAAACTAAATCGTGAAAACTGAATGTGGAAGTGCAAGAACTGTGGAATATTTTAAGAGCAAATGAGATCAATTTAAAAATAGTATATCCAATTTGAAGTTTACTGGGATTTTTTTTTGTTTTTAATACAACTGCTCAAATTGGGCAATTCAAATGGAAATATAAAATATTCAGATTCAGTTTGAAGTGGAACAAGTTTTACTCCATAGATTATTCTCTATCACAGCCAATCAGAACTCAGAGTCAGAGTGACTATACTCTATCACAGCCAATCAGAACTCAGAGTCAGGGTGACTATAATCTATCACAGCCAATCAGAACTCAGAGTCAGAGTGACTATACTCTATCACAGCCAATCAGAATTCAGAGTCAGGGTGACTATACTACACATGAAGTGCTCATCGCACGACTTCTGTTCTTAGAACACATACAGTGATGACCTCTGTAATGAACTCTGTTCTTAGAACACATACAGTGATGACCTCTGTAATGACCTCTGAACATACAGATCTCTGTTACGACCCTTGTGTGCTTGTTCTTCTCTCCGCAGGACACAGAAGAAGCTAATGACACAACCAAGGATGAGCTGTGAAAACACACACACACACAGAATTTATTCTTGTTATGATTCAATACAAACATACAAACACACACATACAAACACACACATAATTTATTCTCAGTATTAACCAAAACACACACACATGGGTTTTATCAACTAGTCAACTGGTTGACTATTAAAATCACTAGTCCATGTTGTAGGCAGCAGTCCACAGCACTGTAAAAGTCAACAGTTGTGAAACCTCTAGCACACACACACGCACACACACACACACACACACACACACACTCACACAGACTGTTGAATTGAATTCTTCAGTATTGAATCATCATGCTCATCTGAATCTGTTGTTTGATGGAGATCTGTTTTTGTTTCAATCATTTATATGAATCTTAAATCATGAAATCATGACTATTAGAATCTTAAATCATGAAATCATAAATCTTAAATCATGAATTATGAATCTTAAAGGCACCCTTAACAGTTTTCTTTTTACCTTAACATCAATTTAACGTTGACATAAAATCAATTTGATGTCACATAACCTCATAACATGACAAACGGCGCTTCTGCCAGCTGCGCTCTGTAGGCGATGACCGACCTAGCAACCATAGACCTAGCAATCATAGACCTAGCAATCATAGACCTAGCAATCATAGACCTAGCAACTTCCTAGTTTTGAGTAGGAAACTGCCCCCCCCTTCTCGAAACGCAAAAGAGCTGCCATGCTGCAGGAATTCTGAGATCTTTTTCTACAGACTGTTGTCGGTGCATTCCATCAATGTTTTATCGGAGTTGAGTTCATACTTTGTTGCAAAAGATCCATATTTAGTTCATTTATTATTACGCTTCTCAACACACCAACATTTTGGGAAATCAGCTTATTCACCATCTCCCCCAGTGTTAGATAAGATGATACATACCCACAGTGTTGCCACAGTTACCTTGAAAATGTAATCTGATTACTGATTACTCCTTTAAAAAGTAACTTAGTTACTTTACTGATTACTTGATTTTAAAAGTAACTAAGTTAGATTACAAGTTACTAAGTAACGCGTTACTGGCATCACTGCATACCCATCTCATCTCTGTGCATGGAGTAACTCAGTTAGCACCCAATGTTAGCATAGCTTAGCATAGCTCATTGAGGTGGACAGTGGGCAGTAGCATAGCTCATTGAGGTGGACAGTGGGCAGTAGCATAGCTCATTGAGGTGGACAGTGGGCAGTAGCATAGCTCATTGAGGTGGGCAAAACCAAGGCAAAAATGGTTTCCATTCTATGTCTCCTTTAGATGTTGTGACTAGTATAATTACAATGTGTATACATTTCAATGTAAAATGCAACGTAGCAATTTTCTAAGCATATACAAGCTTGGAGCTATTCTCATTCAGGTGAAGGCACTGCTACTGCAGCTTTTCGGGTGCTGCGTGCAAATCACTCTGCCAAAGTAGCAGTGCTTTTCCTGAATGAGAATATAGTTCCATGTTTGCATATGCTTAGAAAATCGCATATTTGTAGCCCATATGTAACTACATAAGTCACAACGAGTAAATGGGAAAAATGTTGGAGTTCTTTTATCACTTTTGGGTGCTATAGGCTAGTTGGAACTGCCCACCTCAATGAGCTATGCTAAGCTATGCTAATGGTGGGCGCCCACCTCAATGAACTATGCTAAACTATGCTAACGGTTTCAGACTGAGGTACTGCATGCACAAAGGGGAGAAGGGTATGTGTCATCGAGAGGAGACAGTGAATAAGGGTAGAAAAGGAGACAGTGAATAAGGGTAATAAGCTAATTTCTCCAAATGTTGGCGTGTTCCTTTAACTTTAAAACTTGAACTTCCTTTCCTTTAAGGGTGCCTTTAAATCATGATTATTATAATCGTAAATCATGACTATTAGAATCTTAAATCATGACTATTACAATCTTAAATCATGACTATTTCAGCTGTATGAATTGTTTCTTTGAATCTGGAATCTTGACTCTTTCAGCTGGGCAGCTGTCTGATATGAACTGCTCACATGATTCTGGAATCATGACTCTTTCAGCTGGGCAGCTGTCTGAGCTGCTCATGTAATTCTGTGTGGGGCTGTGTGGGGCTTCTGGTGTGGTTGTATTGGTTTTCTAAAAATAAAAAAATCTGACTTACAAATGTGTATCCTGTTTGTGTGTGTGTGTGTTTGGATTGTGTTTTATGTGATTAGATCTTCAATGACGATTTGTTTAGTGATTGAATTAATGATTGAATGTTTGAAGATGACATGATTAATTTACACATACTGTACACATGACACAAACACACACACATTGAGGGAAGGTTCATTGAGGGAAGGCCTCATTTTCTGTGAAGATGAGATTACATTAACAATGACATAAAAATGAAAAATAACAATGAAAATAATTTAAAAAAACATAGTATAATCATTGTAGCCTAGGCCTATACACAAAATAAATAAATAAATAAATAAACACATAGATAGATAGATAGATAGATAGACAGATAGATAGATAGATAGATAGATAGATAGATAGATAACCTACATAACATTGTATAGGAGGAGGGAAAAATTGAAATCCATAAAATATTATTATTATTATTATTAATACTAGTAATAATAATAAAACAACAATTAATTAAAACAGGTATAATTTGACATAGAAAGGTTTGTGATGACATATCTTGATTATAGGAAAGTAAAGAGTTCATTTTTATATTACATTGAAGGGTCGGGGGTTCCATGTTCCATATGTGTTGTGCATGCATTACTTGAAAAGAACTAGCTCCAGTTAACAGTGAAGGTAACAAACTATTAAAAATGTGAAAAACGTGAACTTGAAGAAGTGAAAATTAAACAATATGAACTATGAAAATTGAACAACTTGAAGCTAGGCCTGTTTTGTTATGACTGTGTGGGTCCTCGAATAAACACACTTGTAACTTACTTGAAAGAGAATGGTCTTTACTAGGTTTCAGTATTACACTTGATGAACACTTCATGACACACTCTACTCAGCTCTACTTCAAGCAGCCTACTGCACATGCTCTGTTAAGCTCATAGCTATACAGCTGAACTAGTAATAACTAAATAATTACTTGTTCATATCATTACATCTCCCTTTCTTAAAGTAAATGTATTATACCTTTATAAAGACAACACATGTATATCTTTAACTCTAAAACTTTTACACTTACTCAAAACAGTTACTTGAACGGTTACACTTCAATCCTATATTCAACTCCAGTGTTTAACTAAAATACTTCCAGAGAGAGTAAACTTTACAACTAAGCAAAATCATTCTAAATCTGTTCAATGAGTCTCTCTGGTGGTTTCACAATTCTTGAAGATCTTTTTTAAATAATTGTTCTTGCACAGGAGCTGGTGCCTCAGATGTTGCGGTTGCTCAGCAGCATCATCAGTCCTGTGATCTGCTTTGGCTGGTCCCATAATATCTCGCCGATTCCGTCTCAAAATCGCACCATCTTCAGTCTGAACATTGTATGACCTTGGTTGAACTTCTTTGAGAACAGTTGCTTTCTGTCCCCATGTGTTTGTTTTGTCTTTGAGTCTTACAGGGTCGTTGGTGTGTAGTTCAGGTAAGTTCTGTGTTCCTCTGTCGTAGCAGAACTTCTGCTTTGCCTTCTGTTGTTCTTTGAATCTCTTAACCTTCTCTCCCTCCTTCGGTTTCAGTAGATTTTCCTGAATGGGCAGATTTGACCTCAGCCGACGTCTCATGAGGAGTTGTGCTGGTGACATACCACACAACAGTGGTGTCGTGCGGTACACGAGAAGACTCTGGTAGAAGTCAGCTCCACTGTCCTTTGCCTTGTATAGCAGCCTCTTCACTGTCTGAACTGATTTTTCAACTAACCTGTTCGACTGTGGGTAGTGAGGACTTGATGTTGTGTGTACAAAGTTCCATTCTTCAGCAAAGTTCTTAAAACTTGCATTGGAAAATTGAGGTCCATTGTCTGAGAAAACCTCACTTGGTACACCATGTCTGGAGAATATTGCCTTCATAGATGTTATCACAGCCTCTGCTGTAGTACATGTAGTATGCAGTCTACAGACCTCTGGATAAAGGGAATAGTAGTCTGTCACCACAATGTAGTCTTTTCCTGAACAAACAAACAGGTCAGCACCCACCTTCTGATATGGTCTGTCTGGCACTGGGTGTGGCTTAAGTGGCTCAGCAGGATTGCTTGCTTGATATCTCAGACATGTTGGGCAGTCTGACACTTCATTTGCAATATCTTGATTTATTTGCGGCCAGTACATCTCCTCACGTGCCCTTTTCCTACATTTTTCAATCCCAAGATGCCCTGTGTGTATCTTCTTGAGCATTTCTCTTCGCAGACTTCTTGGGATTACAATCTTGCTGCCTTTGTAGATGATGTTCCCCACCACCGACAGCTCTGCCCTGCAGTTCCAGTACTCTGTGATTTCAGGTGAACAACCTTGTTTAGTGTTGGGCCATCCATCTATAATGATTTTACTCAGTCTTTTCAAAGTTTCATCTTTGCTTGTCTCTGTTTTTATGAGCTCCATCTTCACATCCGCCACCGGCAGCGCACTTGTGATCATGTCCACATAAGCATCCACGTCTTCATTTATTTTGGTGTCCGCCTGCTCCTTCGGGTCAACTGCTCTTGACAACGTGTCAGCTGTGTACATCAGCTTACCTGGCGTATACATCACGGTCAAGGAGTAGCGTTGCAGTCGGATCATCATTCTCTGAATTCTCAGTGGGCAGTCATTTAGTAGCTTTTGAAACAATGCAATCAATGGCTTGTGGTCGGTTTCAACACTAATTTCCTGTCCTGACACAAACTGGTGAAATCGTTCACAGGCATATGTTATGCTTAACAGTTCTTTTTCGATCTGAGCATAACGCGTCTCCGCGTCTGTCATTGAGCGTGATGCGTATGCGATCGGTTGCCAGTCATCATACTTCTGTAAAAGTACAGCTCCAAGCCCACTCTGTGACGCATCAGATGAAATCTTGATGGATTTTGTTGGGTCATAAAACTTCAGCACTGGTTCCCTTGTAAGCTCTGTCTTTAGGTTCGTCCATGCTTTTTCATGTTCATGATTCCTCTCCCATTCTGTTTTCTTCTCTGTTAGTTGTCTCAGTGGTGCCATCCGTTCAGAGAGGTTGGGTATGAACTTCCCCATGTAGTTGATCATCCCATTAAATCTCTGTATGTCCTTCTTGCATTGTGGCCTTGGCATATTTTCAATGGCCGACACTTTTCTGGGATCTGGCCTGATGCCCTCACTGCTAAGGATATCTCCCACGAATGTCAGTTTTCTTACCCCAAGCTGGCATTTCTCTTTATTCAGTTTCAAATTCACCTTTCTTGTTGCTTCCAAAACATTCTTCAGTCTTACTAAACCTAAAACCTATATCTTCCAAATGGACTGTTGAACGTGCACAACTTTGAGCTTGCATCGTCCAGCTTCAGTTGCCAAAATCCAGATGAAGCATCTAGCTTGCTGAAGTACTTTGCATTTGCAAACTGTGACATAATCTCTTCTCTAGTGGGGAGCTTGAAATGTTCTCTCTTTATTGCTCTGTTCAGATTTCTTGGATCCATACAGACTCTAGGCTGTCCATTCCTTTTGTCCACGATGACCAGTGAACTCACCCAGTCGGTTGGCTCGTCAATCTTTTCAATCACCATCAGGCTTTCCATCCTGTCCAACAGCTTTCAATGGCTTTTGAAGAGCAAACTGCACTTTTCGACATGGATTAATGGCACATTTTTATCCACTCTGATTGTGTGCTCTCCAGGAAGACAGCCTAGACCCTGGAATAGGTCGCTGTATTCTTTCATCAGATCATCATAATCTGTCTCTTCTTCACTTTCTATCACTAGCACTCTCTTTACTAGGTTCAGTCTCTCACAAGCAGAGAAACCTAGTATGGCCTGTACATCTCTGGGTACTACAATGAATGCAAGTGTATGCTCTCTGTCCTTGTGTGTCACTTTCACAATGCATTTTCCTTTAACAGGTATAGCAGCTCCTGAGTATCCTTTTACTTTCACTGTCGTTGCATGTAATTTAGGTCTGGGTCTAATTTTTTTTAATTTTGTTGTACACAGCCTCTGACATCACATTTGCTTGAGCTCCTGTGTCTAATTTCATTGCAATGTGCGTATTATTTAATTTCAATGTGAGCATCCAGTCTTTTTTCTCTGTGTTCTGTTCTGTCACTACATCCACATAGAATTCCTCAGAGTCACTCTCATTCACCGTATGAACTTTGCTCTGTTGTGTTTGATCCTTACAATGCCGTGCATAATGATTCTTTTTGTTGCCCTTGTGACATACTTTACCAAATGCTGGACATGTTTTGGGAGGATGCTGCATGTCTTTCCTAGCTTGTCTCTGTTCACCGGTGTCGCTTCACTTCTCACGTCGGGAGCGGCTCTCTTCTTTTTGACTGCTCTGTGTGCACGTCGGGAGCGGCTCTCTTCTTTTTGACTGCTCTGTGTGCACGTCGGGAGCGGCTCTCTTCTTTTTGACTGCTCTGTGTGCATCTCTTCTTACTGCATCTACGTTGCAGCTTTCACTGAACAGCTCTTTTGCTTGTGTTTTCACCGTCTCTGCAGCTCTGCACATTCTAACTGCTTTTTCTAGGTCCAAATCTTGTTCCCTCAACAGCCTTTCTCTTAGACTACTATCTGGAATCCCGCACACAAGTCTGTCCTTTATCAACGAGTCCGTCAGCTCTCCGAATTCGCACGTCTTCTGTTCCTTAGCTCAGTCACGTAATGATCAACAGTCTCTCCCGTTTTCTGCATTCACGTGAAAAATCTGTGTCTCTCGAACGTCACGTTTCTTTTAGGAATACAGTACGCCTCGAACTTCTCTAGTATTTTATCCAACTTCATTTGATCCCCTCTGCATGGAACTGAAAGTTGTTCTAAACTTCTAGCGCTTCGTCACCCACAACATGCAAGAATACTGATGCTTTCATTTTAGCACTCTTCTCGTCAGCACCAATTGCTGCTAAATACAACTGGAAACGTTGCTTAAATCTTTTCCAATTTTCAGCCACATTACCTGTCAGCTGTGGGTTGGGTGGTGGTTGGGTGGGGGTTGGGTGGTGGTTGGGTGGTGGTGGTAATTTCAATTCGTTATGTCCTTTCTTTTTTTTTTCTCTCTCTCTCTCTCTCTCTCGGAAAACAGGCTAACAATGTTCACTCAACTGGTATTCGCTGTGGCTTCTCACCATGCTAGCTTCCCGAAGTTGTGGCTACACCGTAATACTCCTCTCAAACTCGCCCTTTCTCTTCAAGTCCATCTTCTGACACCATGTTTTGTTATGAATGTGTGGGTCCTCGAATAAACACACTTGTAACTTACTTGAAAGAGAATTGTCTTTATCTACTAGGGTTCAGTATTACACTTGATGAACACTTCATGACGCACTCTACTCAGCTCTACTTCAAGCAGCCTACTGTGCATGCTCTGTTAAGCTCATAGCTATACAGCTGAACTAGTAATAACTAAATAATTACTTGTTCATATCATTACAAGGCCTACATCTATCAAGTGTGAACATGCTTAACAAAATATGGGAACAAAACATGGGAACTAAACGTCCATTACGAATATAATCAGTGGGAGCCCTGTGCTTGTTTCCCTGCAACAAGAAGGTTCCATCTGGGGGTGATGGAAGACAGTGACACCCTCAGTGTGTTTGAAATGTCCAGTCGATTGCGCAATTTGGTCTTAGTTGCAGTCATTGCCGAAAACCTGGCCTCGCATAGATAAGTGGTGGGAAATGGTAGCAACGTTTTCAGCGCTTTTACAACTATCTCGGGATATTCTGCTTTGGTTTTGATCCAAAAACCCGCCAGAGAGGTTTCCTCATACACACTCTTAAGACCACCGTCATTTGCAATTTCGATCAACTGCTCTTCCTCCTGCGCTGACAAGTTAGGACTATTCGGGATATTGACAAATGGGTTGCGGACCCACTCATTGGTTTGCCGTGGATCTTTGGAGGATGGGAAGTAGCCTAACGCTCAAACTCATTTGAAAGCGCAACAAGGTGATCGCGCACCAGCTGCGAGAGAAAGGGCCCTGCCTCAGTCTCTCCCAAAACCCCCACTACTGTTTGGAACATATCAAATACACCCGGTCCACTTTCGTCGTCCCCACAAATCAAAGCTTGGCTTTAAATGCAGCGATTTTATCTGCCAGTTTAAAGACAGTCGTCATTCTCCCCTGGAGTGACAGGTTGAGGTCATTAAGCAACCCGAATATGCCACACAGGCAAGCGAGTTTTGACACCCAGTCCTCATCACTAAAATGTGCAGCGGTGACTTTTTTCTGTAAGAAATCTCTGCAGCGGCTCTCGAACACTCTGGCCAGTGACCTGCTAAAGATGCTTGTTTTTTGTTGCTCATTCTAGCAGTTTAGCTAACTGTCTCTTGTGTGACACTACCGTTCGCCAAGAACTGATCAAGTGAAGTGAGCTGACCTGAGGCTGCGCAGCGCTGAAGGCAATACTGTATGTAAAGTGTTGAAGGCGGGACAGACAGACGTAAGAAAATAGACCTTGCAAAATGCAAACATGCGTGCAATCAAACAACTGCATATAGGCCTATGCCATGTAAAAACGTGACATTATTGCAAATTAAATTGAGTTTAGTTTGCATGCATTTTTTTAAAAACTCATGTCGTAGGCTACGGCCCAGTTAGGAATGTCCCGCGGCCCGGTGGTTGGGGACCGCTGCCTTAGAGGACACAATGATGATCATCTGACCAACCCACTTTACCATAGAGGACACAATGATGATCATCTGACCAACCCACTTTACCATAGAGGACACAATGATGATCATCTGACCAACCTAGAGGACACAATGATGATCATCTGACCAACCCACTTTACCACAGAGGACACAATGATGATCATCTGACCAACCCACTTTACCATAGAGGACACAATGATGATCATCTGACCAACCCACTTTACCATAGAGGACACAATGATGATCATCTGACCAACCCACTTTGCCACAGAGGACACAATGATGAGTGCTATAGCCATCACCAGTAATGAACCTCAGGGCAGAGTGATAGACTGAATCCAGGGCTTAAAGTGAACAAGTGGGAGCATCTCTATAGATCACATCACCATAGTCTAGAACTGACATGAAAACTGCTTCAACAACTTGTTTCCTACGTTCCATAGGGTGGCTGGCTATTTGGTATATGGTGGCTATATGGTATAGGGTGGCTGGCTATATGGTATAGGGTGGCTGGTGGCTGGCTATATGGTATATGGTGGCTATATGGTATAGGGTGGCTATATGGTATATGGTGGCTATATGGTATGTATGGTGGCTATATGGTATATATGGTGGCTATATGGTATAGGGTGGCTATATGGTATATGGTGGCTATATGGTATGTATGGTGGCTATATGGTATATATGGTGGCTATATGGTATAGGGTGGCTGGCTATATGGTATAGGGTGGCTGGCTATATGGTATATGGTGGCTATATGGTATAGGGTGGCTATATGGTATAGGGTGGCTGGCTATATGGTATATGGTGGCTATATGGTATATGGTGGCTATATGGTATAGGGTGGCTGGCTATATGGTATATGGTGGCTAGCTATATGGTATATGGTGGCTATATGGTATATGGTGGCTGGTTATATGGTATATGGTGGCTGGCTATATGGTATATGGTAATTAAATGAGAGTTTATCATCCAGCCAAATACGTTGTGTTCAATTACAGTAACCTAAACATTCTAGTAAGTGAGTGAGTGTGTGTGTGTGTGTGTGTGTGACACAGAGTAGTTCTGACTGGTCTGTTGTCATGGTTACAGTATGGAAATGGTGTGATAGAGCTTTTCACACATCAGCATAAAAAAGTGATGTAGCTAAACACAACTAGACCACAAACACATACGCACACACACACTCACACACACATACACACACACACACACACACACACACAGACAGTGTTGTAATGTAACGGAGTACAAATAGAAAGTAGAAATTTCACGTATCTGTACTTTACTTCGCTATTTAAATTTATGTCAACTTTCACTTTTACTCCACTACATTTCCTAGATAAAATGTATACTTTTACTCCGTTATATTTCCACTAAGCATCTTCGTTACTTGTTACTAAAACATAAAATTAGAAGAAATGTGTGCGACTGCAATAAGGGGGGTTTGGCGAATCACTGCTCCTAGATTGCATTACGCACGCTCCGCACGCTGCACGCTCTTTTTCAGCTCTTGTTTGTTGCTAAAGGAGGAGGACGCACAACTGAAACCGCCATGGAAGCACGAGCACCTACTGGAGGACCTCCTGTTATCATAGACGACCACCCCGACGATAGTGGTGAACTCGGTGAACAGGGTAGTGGTGAACATAACGTGGCCGTATTTGCAAGAAATGTTTCTACATTGGCAGGCTTCTGTGAAGCTGAACACTCCGCTACCTGCCTCAGCGGCCGGTGAAAGGCTAGGACTTCAGTCTTCAGTCCAAGAAGAGTATGACTGATTCAGGCCCGGGGTGGGTAATTGGGAGAATTCCCGGTGGCCGCTTCACTTTTTGGCCGGTCGAGGAAAAAAATATTGACATTTGTCACGTTAGTCTAGCCTATCTTTTCAGTAGGACACGCTCCGCATTCTGTGCATGACACCAATGCAATGCCTCTGCATGGGATGTAGCCTACGCGAGGGAGTTCTCCCCTCCCAAAAAGAGTTGGTTGGGTCCATATAGCCCGTCTTTTCCAAAAAACAATTCTCAGATACGGATAGCCGAGCCGGCCCTACAGTAGACACAAGCGTCAGGAAGGATGGATG
The DNA here is from genome assembly GCF_017589495.1 of Alosa alosa. Classification (NCBI taxonomy): domain Eukaryota; kingdom Metazoa; phylum Chordata; class Actinopteri; order Clupeiformes; family Clupeidae; genus Alosa; species Alosa alosa. The sequence continues at coordinate 2,071,462 of NC_063195.1, read as the reverse complement.
GTAGAAAGAGGCCAGAAGAGACTGAGCAGCAGATCAACCAGTCGACCACTGAAAATGATGAGGCCGAAATTAGTGATGAGGAGGCCATGACTACAGGGACAAGTAGAGAGGATAAATTAAAGTTATTTAATGTAAGAAAGAGCAATTACCCTACATGATAAATATGCCTTGTTTGCTCAGAAGAGGGTGTAGTAAAGGAGTAGGCTAAATCACCAAACAACAATATAGCCTACCCATGCAAAAACATGTAGCCTAAATATTAGTTCAATATGCCTGTTTGTGGAGCGGGGATAGGCTACATTTCAAAGGCTTTCTTTCTTTCTGTTTTTGTTAACTTGTGGAATATTTTTTGTTAACTTCTCAGTTGAAGTAAATTATTATATAACCTTTACTGTACATATTTGTTGAACCATGGTACTAATAAAAACTACAGGATAGTAAGAGCTGAAATGTTGCTTCATTTACCCAATTTCCACCACTATGGAAAACGTTGGCCGGTCTTGGGCCTGAAACTCCCGGGCACTGAATTCTGTCAACTTTGAAAACCAGCTTCTTTTGAAGATGAACAGACACCTTTTCAGTTTCAACTAATGACTGTCATATTAGTAGCTGCTGGACATAGGTGGCCTGTGTGTGTGTGGGTGTGTGAGCGTGAGATGTGGACCTGGGGAGTAAGCCCTAGAAATGCTCATACCACATGACCAAAATGTTCTCCCTACCAGCAGGTCATTTTCTTTTTTGAAAGAAATAAGTTATTTATTTTTCATTTTTACCTGAAGTTCATACAAAAGTGGCATTTCTGTTTCTGTTTTTTTCTTTGATGTCAGCTCTAAAAATATGCCGTTTGTTCTTTGAACTTAAGAGAATTGTGCCTGAAAAGTCCTAGAAAAGAATGTGATTTTGATTTGATGAGTGAGATTAAGAAGATATGGGAACCCTGAATATGCTTTATGCTTTACTATAAGTAAGAAAGCCAAAATAAAGTTCACAAAAGTTCAAAATAAAACCGCTTGCTTTTTACTTTTTACTTTTACTTCAAATACTTAAGTACATTAAATATCAGAAAATTACTTTTGATACTTAAGTACAGTATATATCAGATACTTTAAGACTTTTACTTAAGTAATATTCTAAAAGGTAACTTTCACTTCTACCAAAGTCTTTTTCTAGTACGATACTTTTACTCAAGTATTGCTTTCTAGTACTTTATACAACACTGCACACAGACACACACACACACACACACACACACACACACACACACACACACACACACACACACACACACAGCACATAGATATGTCATGCAAAGCCTTAAAAGCCAATAGATATTGTCATAAAGCACAATGGAACTTATTAAAGTTTACAGCCATCCAAAGACAAAGTTGTTTTTTACAGTGTAGGCCATGGCTAGAGAGTGAGATAAAATAGAAAGATGCAAACACACGCCCACACACACCCCCCACCCCCCCACCACACACACACACACACACACATGGATATGGCGTGCGAAGCCTTTTCACACCAGTACAAAGAAATGTCACCAGAACACACACACGCACTTCACATAGGCAGTGAAACCACACATGCTGCACTGTCTAATCTAATGATAACTTCTATTTTCATAGCGCTTTTCAAAATACTCCTGGTGGCTTTACAAAAAACAAAGTGTCTAAGGACGTACTCACATCCATACTATGCCATCCATACCGTACCAGAGTACGTCTGACCCACATAGACACACACACACACACACACACACACACACACACACACACACCCTGCCTTTTTCTACATATCTGTAGAACCGTTTGTCCGATTGATTTCAAACTTGGCAGGTGTCTTGCTACGAGTAAGTGTCAGTGCCAAGTCTGACGTTGTCTAGAAAAGAAATGCAAATTATATTGTTAAATATATATATGTAAACAAATCACATATTTGCTCTGCTGTAGTCACTCCCCATCTCAAACAGCACTGTATTCTACCATAGAGGATAGAAGCCTGCCCTGTACATGGGTAAAAACATACAGCACTGCTAGTGGGCCTTGGCAGAACTGAACTGGGTAAAAACATACAGCACTGCATGCTGGGTAAAAACATACAGCACTGCATGCTGGGTAAAAACATACAGCACTGCATGCTGGGTAAAAACATACAGCACTGCATGCTGGGTAAAAAGATACAGCACTGCATGCTGGGTAAAAAGTTAAGCGAGTGCAAGATGATTATCATGCCTGACCTCAATATTAAGACTCCCTGCAGTTTTCTTGCATAAAATCGTTCAGCGGATTTTGCAACAACATGCCAACAAACACAGGTACGCAGTGGCTATTCAAAACAACGTAGGCCTAACAATGATGTGCAATAAACTGACACTTTAAATAGCCCAGGTTATAATTTGGACCGTCATCAGACTTTGAATAAACAAACTATTCTGACCTCAAGGTCCCAAATTGAAAAGAGTGATAATGGTCCCGAATTTAAAGGTCCTATGTTATACTCTAAGCCATCCAATATTATACTATAAGTCAATGGTGCTGAATTTAAAGGTCCCATATTATACTTCTTTTTCACCAAGTCATAATATACCTATGGGTTACACAAAACATGTCCCTGAAGCTGTTTGCAAATAAATCCCCTCAGATTACACATTATCAGCAGCTACATGCTTGCCAGTTTCAGTCCCTTTCAGAATAGGCTGTTTCTGGGGCCTGTTGCCTTAATACAAGTCAGTGACCCGGCGGCGGAGGATGCTCCACCAGAAATCCGACTGCCAGTGATAAAATGCAATTTGTTACGCAGGAATCATAAAGAATTTGTGTAAATCAGGTTTATACAAGGAATCCGGACTCTGCGTTTATCCGTGAATTAGTGAACACACAGAGCACACAGTGTACACACAGAGCACACAGTGAACACACAGAGCACACAGTGTACACACAGAGCACACAGTGAACACACAGAGCACACAGTGAACACACAGAGCACACAGTGAACACACAGAGCACACAGTGAGCACACAGAGCACACAGTGAACACACAGAGTGAGGTGAAGCGCACACTAACCCGGAGCAGTGAGCTGCCTTGCTACAGCGGCACTCAGGGGTTAGATGTCTTGCTCAAGGGCACTTCAGCCGTGGATGTGGGCATGGGAGAGCACCCCCCCCATTTTTCCTACTGGTCGGGGATCAAACTGGCAAGCTTTCAGTTTCAAACCTGAAGCCCAGTAGGCCATGGCTGCCCATGTCGGCCAGTCATTGACAGTTCTGTTTGAATTTCCGTAGTAATTAGTAGCCTGATAGTCAAGTTAACGTCTGCCAAATACACGTGAGCGTGTTATCTAGGGCTTGTAATATGTGTCTGTTAAATGTGTGTGTGTGTGTGTGTGACACAGAGTAGTTCTGACTGGTCTGTTGTCATGGTTACAGTATGGTGATACAGCTTTTCACACGTCAGCATAAAAAAGTGATGTAGCTAAACACAGCTAGACCACACACACATACGCACACACACACACACTGCAGGATTGCATGACACCTCTGCGATCCAAAACAGGTTGTCTTCAAGTTGTTTTGTTTTTTAAACATTTATTTTAACTAATCGAATAGCAAACATCCTGACTTACATCCTCATACCATTATGCACGTCTCATTTCCAATAGCCTACGGACATGGACACAAATTGCAATCCTTTTTAAAGTCAAAGGCATCTAATTAGACATTACAATGTAATCATGACATTAAAGGTAGGGGTTACAAAAAAAAACGAGGCTATTGTAAAATATATGAACTCCAATAAACAAGAATATATATTATATTTAACCACCAGTGATGTGAACGAGCACAACGATAATCGCAAACAAGGGATCTGGACAGCCTGCCTTCTTTCACTCCTTCAGTCTTTCAGCTCTCTCTCTATCCACACACACACACACACACACACACCTGTGTCACACACACACACACACACACACACCCTGTGTCACACACACACACACACACACACAAGGGATCTGGACAGCCTGCCTTCTTTCACTCCTTCAGTCTTTCAGCTCTCTCTCTATCCACACACACACACACACACCCTGTGTCACACACACACACACACACACACACACCCTGTGTCACACACACACACACACACACACACAAGGGATCTGACAGCTCTGTCTTCTTTCCAATTCCTTCAGTCTTTCCAGCTCTCTATCCATCCAACACAACACACACACACACACCCTTGTGTCACACACACACACACACCCACCCATCAACAAACACACACACACACACAAAAGGGATCTGGACAGCCTGCCTTCTTTCACTCCTTCAGTCTTTCAGCTCTCTCTCTATTCACACACACACACACACATATAGATATAGAGTACATTATCGTCTCCACTGATATCAGATAGTCTACAGAGCACTTTATGCCTATAAGAAAGAGGTAGGGTGCCAATGAGTGTCTATGGGTGTGTCTCTCTCTGTGTGTGTGTGTGTGTGTGTGTGTGTGTGTGTGTCTGGTGAGTATTTAGGCTGTCACCTGGAGCTGTTCTCCTCACTCTTGTCTGAGCTGACAGAGAACACTTCATCATCTCTAAGAACATCTTCATCATGAAGCTGATTGGTCTGCACTGCTGCTGCTGGTCTCTTCTCATTGGTGGAGGGGGAGGTTGTTACCTCCTTTTGCCACTACCTTGTCCTGACTTCTTAGACCAGAACCAGAACAACAGAACCGTCCACTCCCTACTGTGTTGGGGAGCGAAGGTACAAGCAGATCTGCCAAGAGATACATCCAACATGTACCGCCATGCCACTCTAATGACACCTCCAACAAGATCCCCGTCTACCGGGCCTACAAGCAATACGGGGATATAATAAAACAGAACGCAGAACCTGGATTGATTGAGCCGCAGGTGGGTTTTACTTTGTAGCTATGTTCAGTTATTTCAAATTTAAATGCTTCAGTTTGGTGTATGCATATGTCACAAATGCAATAAAGATGACTGTTTAGGAATGAGTGACACAACAGGACTGCCATGAAAAAGAGATTTGTCCCCCCTGGGACTCAAAACACAGTTGGACATGTCTCCTTGTCTGACTTTCAAAACACACCTGACATGTCTGCCTTTGTCTGACTCAAAAACACACCTGACATGTCTGCCTTGTCTGACTCTCTCCTGCCCTCATTATTGTCTCAATCTGAACTGCAGCTTGATGTCATCTGTGGACCAGACGAGATGACCACTGACTCAAACGCAGGGAGGCTCGGTGGGGCTAATCAGGCTGTGGATGGGGACTATGAATATTCGAGGATACAACAGAGGCCACCTGTACCCCTCGCTGCTGCAACAGCTGTGACCAGAAGAGGAGGAGTCCACCTTCACCCTGACTGGACCAAGACCCCAGAAACAAGCAGATAACACACAGTGGTACCACCAGGTGGGAGAAGTTACAGCAGAATATTAACACTTTGTGTAGCAAAGAACACAGCCTATGTAGTGACTGGGGTCATTCAGGGAACAATGTGATTAATGGAGGAGTGCACATCCCCACTCATTATTGGTCAGCTTACTGTTGTAGGGATGTCAAGAATCAGAACCGGTTTATATGTCAGGGCTACATGCTAGAGATGACAGGGATGGGGAATGCACAGGCTACCTATCCAACAGTAGCTCAGCTGAATACTGATCTTACAACTAAATACAACAAGCGCTCCTTTAAGGTGTTTGGGACAATCACAGGCTGTTCTTAAAGCCTACTGTGTGTGTGTGTGTGTGTGTATGGATGGGTAGTGTTTGGAAATATTCGGGGCTGTCGATTTGAGCAATGAGGTATGTATGTGATCATAGACACACACACACCTGTATGTGATCATAAACACACACACCTGAACACACTGCTTGCTGCAGCACCTGATGTGATGCTGTTAACCAGGAGGGTAATAAAGTTTATATCAGCATGATGAGATAGTGTGTTATAAGAGTTTTATTTACAGAATTAGAGTTTATATCAGCATGATGAGATAATGTGTTATAAGAGTTTTATGTACAGAATTATCAGCATGATGAGATAATGTGTCAGAGTTTTATTTTCAGAATAAGAGTTAATATCAGCATGATGAGATAATGTGTCTGAGTTTTATTTTCAGAATTAGAGTTTACATGGGTCATGTGGCAGGAGTATCACAGAAAAGAAGTCAGACTGTGTGTGTGTGTGTGTGTGTGTGTATAAGTATATGTATATATACTCTTTTGATCCCGTGAGGGAAATTTGGTCTCTGCATTTATCCCAATCCGTGAATTAGTGAAACACACTCAGTGCACAGTGAACACACAGTGAGGTGAATCACACACTAATCCCGGCGCTGTGAGCTGCCTGCAACAACAGCGGCGCTCGGGGAGCAGTGAGAGGTTAGGTGCCTTGCTCAAGGGCACTTCAGCCGTCCCTACTGGTCAGGGTTCGATCCGGCAACCCTCCGGTTACAAGTCCGAAGCGCTAACCAGTAGGCCACAGCTGCCCCACGGCTCTGTGTGTGTGAGCTGCCCCCTTCTGCCCTGTGTGAAACTGTGGTCAGATGATGAACTGCAGATAACCCTGTGGTCAGATAGAGAACTGCAGCTAACCCTGCTGACAGGAGCTCCAAAGCACCCCTGTGGTCAGATAGAGAACTGCAGCTAACCCTGCTGACAGGAGCTCCACAGCGCCCCCCTGGTCAGATGATGAACTGCAGCTAACCCTAATGACAGGAGCTCCACAGCGCCCCTGTGGTCAGATGATGAACTGCAGCTAACCCTGCTGACTGGAGCTCCACAGCGCCTCCGTGATCAGATGATGAACTGCAGCTAACCCTGCTGACAGGAGCTCCACAGCGCCCCCTATTGCTCAGTAGTGATACTGTGGTCAGATGATTGACAATTCTGAATGAGACAATTCTCTCAACCTCGTGGCTTGGTTTTCACTCTGATATACACCTTTGACAACTGTGTAAAGAGATGTGTGCCTTTTCTAATAATGTTAGGCACAGGTGGACTGAAGTTGTAGAGGCAAGGATGCACCAGAGCTCAATTACAAGGTTGTGAATCCTTATGAAAATGGAATATTTCAGTCTTTTATTTTTTTATAAATTTACAAAACACTCCTACTGTAGCACCTGTTTTTTTTTGTGGAGTGTTGGAGTATTGTGTGTACATTTTTTGAGGAAAAAATGCATTGAATCCATTTTAAGATGAGTCTGAAACATAACAAAATGTGGAAAAAGTGAAGCCCTGTGAATACTTTCCATATGTATACGTCCACTGAAAGAACATCTCACAAACAAACATAAAACACAGACATTATATATTTTGGGGGCCGTTCCTGGCTGTTCTTAAAGATGATGGATGGGGAGGTAGTGGTGAAGGCGTATGGAACAGTAAGGAATGTCCATCTATAGGATAGGGAGGTAGTGGTGAAGGCGCATGGAACAGTAAGGAATGTCCATCTATAGGATGGGGAGGTAGTGGTGAAGGAGTATGGAACAGTAAGGAATGTCCATCTATAGGATAGGGAGGTAGTGGTGAAGGCGTATGGAACAGTAAGGAATGTCCATCTATAGGATAGGGAGGTAGTGGTGAAGGAGTATGGAACAGTAAGGAATGTCCATCTATAGGATAGGGAGGTAGTGGTGAAGGCGCATGGAACAGTAAGGAATGTCCATCTATAGGATAGGGAGGTAGTGGTGAAGGCGCATGGAACAGTAAGGAATGTCCATCTATAGGATAGGGAGGTAGTGGTGAAGGCGCATGGAACAGTGAGCATTGCATGTGAGTGTGTGTGTGTCTGTGTGTGTGTGTGTGTGTGTGTGTGTGAGTGTGTATGTGTGTGTGTGTGTGTGTGTGTGTGTGAGTGTGTGTGTGTGTGTGTGTGTGTGTGTGTGTGTGTGTGTGTGTGTGTGTGTGTGTGTGTGTGTGTGTGTGTGTGTGTGTGTGTGTGTGTGTGTGTGTGTGTGTGTGTGTGTGTGTGTGTGTGTGTGTGTGTGTGTGTGTGTGTGAGTGTGTGTGTGTGTGTGTGTGTGTGTGTGTGTGTGTATGTGTGTGTGAGTGTGTGTGTATAGTGTGTGTGTGTGTGTGTGTGTGTGTGTGTGTGTGTGTGAGTGTGTGTGTGTGTGTGTGTGTGAGTGTGTGTGTGTGTGTGTGTGTGTGTGTGTGTGTGTGTGAGTGTGTGTGTGTGTGTGGTGTGTGTGTGTGTGTGTGTGTGTGTGTGTGTGTGTGTGAAGTGTGTGTGTGTGTGTGTGAAGTGTGTGTGTGTGTGTGTGTGTGTGTGTGTGTGTGTGTGTGTGTGTGTGTGTGTGTGTGTGTGAGTGTGTGTGTGAGTGTGTGTGTGTGTGTGTGTGTGTGTGTGTGTGTGTGTGTGTGTGTGTGTGTGTGTGTGTGTGTGTGTGTGTGTGTGTGTGTGAAGTGTGTGTGTGTGTGTGTGTGTGTGTGTGTGTGTGTGAAGTGTGTGTGTGTGTGTGTGTGTGAGTGTGTGTGTGTGTGTGTGTGTGTGTGTGTGTGTGTGTGTGAGTGTGTGTGTGTGTGTGTGAGTGTGTGTGTGTGTGTGAGTGTGTGTGTGTGTGTGTGTGTGTGTGTGTGTGTAGTGTGTGTGTGTGTGTGTGTGTGAGTGAGTGTGCATTTAAATTGTGTGTAGCCGTGGCTCCACACAGGGAACAGTGTGTGTGTGTGTGTGTGTGTGTGTGTGTGTGTTTGTTTTTTTGTGTGTATGTGTGTGTGTGTGTGTGTGTGTGTGTGTTTGTTTTGTGTGTGTGTGTGTGTGTGTGTGTGAAAGAGAGAAATAAGTTAAATTAGGGACACGCACACTCACACACACACACACACTGGAAGCCATGGCTGACAGGGGATGTCCTCAGGCTGCTGAGGGCCAGAGACAAAGCCTACAGAGCTGGGGATGAAGCTGGCATGAAAACAGCGAGAGCCAACCTGTCCCCGTGGCATCAAAAGGAAGCAAAAAAGAATACACTCACAAGATAGTCCCACCACTTCAAAGACAGCAGGAACTCACAAAGCCTATGGCAGGGTGACAGGCCCTCACGGACTACAAGCCCGCCAGCCACCAGCTGTGAGAACATCCCTCTGCTCAACAACCTGAACCGCTTCTTTGCAAGCTTTGAAGCACAAACAGCACCTGCCCACAGAAGACCCATCCCCCCTCATGGCAGCCCCTGTGCCTCTCTGCCGACAGCGTGAAGGGACACTTGCTGCTATCAACACCCGTGGGCAACAGGTCCAGACAACATCCCAGGTTAGATGCGCTGAAAGGACTGCGAGGGGAGCTTAAGGATGTCTTCACAGACATCTTTAACACTTCCCTGAAGCAAGCCATCGTCCCCATCATGTTTCAAAGCTGCCACCATCATACCTGTGCCAAAGAAAACTGCTCCATCCTGCTTCAATGACTAAAAGCCCTGTGGCATGACACCCATCATCATGAAGTGCTTTGAGCTGTGGGTGTCACATATCAAGCCATTCTCCCCCACCCTGGACCCCTTCAGTTTGCATACCGAATAAGCGGTCTACAGAGGATGCAATCTGCTCTGCCCTCCACCCAGCCCTCACCCACCTGGAAAAAAAAGGACTCCTATGTGAAGTTGCTGTTTATAGACTTCAGTTCTGCATTCAACACCATAATACCACAACAACTCATCTACAAACTTGACAAACTGGGACTCAGTACCTACCTCTGCAACTGGCTACTGGACTTCCTCTGTCAGAGGCCCCAAGTAGTGCGTGTTGGCAACAATACCTCAAAGCAGCATCACACTGAGCACAGGGGCCCCAAGGCCTCGCGTGCTCAGTCCGGCTGCTCTTCACCCTGCTGGCCTTGACTGCACTGCAACCTACAGCAACAATCACATAGTGAAATTTGCTGGCGACACAACTCTGGTGGGTCTCATCACCAAGGGCGACGAGACTCAATACAGGTTGGAGGTCGACCATCTGACCACGTGGTGCAGGGACAACAACCTCCTGCTGAGCGTCCAGCAAGACCAAAGAGATTGTTGTTGACTTCCGGAGAGGTCACACCCAACACCTGCCACTGACCATCGACGGTGCTGTGGTGGTGGAGAGAGCGAGCAGCACCAAATTCCTGGGGGTGCACATCAGTGAAGACCTCTCCTGGACCACCAACACTGCATCACTGGCGAAGAGAGCTCAGCGCCGCCTGTACTTCCCTCTGAAAACTCAGGCGAGCAAGTGCTCCACCAGCCATCATGACCACATTCTACCGAGGCACCATTGAGAGCATCCTCTCCAGCTGTATGGCTGTGTGGGGCGAAGCTGCACTGAATACAACAGGAAAGCCCTGCAGCGCATAGTGAACACAGCTGGAAGGATCATTGGTGCTTCACTCCCCCTCCCTGAAGGACATTTACACCACCCACCTCACCCCGCTTAGGCGACCAAAATTGTGAGTGATGCAAGTCACCCCGCTCACAATCTGTTTGATCTACTGCCCTCTGGGAAGAGGTACAGAAGCCTGCGGCTCCCACTACCAGACTCACCAACAGCTTCATACACCAAGCTGTAAGGATGCTGAACTCTCCCCCTCCTCTCCCCCTCCACCCCTCAGCTACATAACATCCTGGACATTGGACCCACAATGGCCGCCTGCACTCTCCCACCTGCACACTTGAACACTTGCACACTTGTACACTTTACAACTTGGTGTTGTTGTCCTGAAAACACAACACTTCTGCTGCTCTTACATAACTTGCACCACTATGCCACTTTCTTTTATTATTTAGGTCAAACAGTATTTTATAGTATTTTTTACAGTATTTGCACTAGTATTTTATTGACTGTCTATGCACAATTTCAACAAAATTTTGCTGCTCTTATTTTTTTATTATTATTATATGTGCCCTCTTATTTACTTATTTACTTACTTTTTTGTTTACTTGAATGTTATGTTTGTCTGTGGACTTAAAATTGGTCAAATATGTCTTGTCTTCACCGTGGGATAGTGAGAAACGTAATTTCGATCTCTTTGTATGTCTGGAACATGTGAAGAAATTGACAATAAAGCTGACTTTGACTTTGACTTTGACACACACACACACTTCAGTTGTGGGGATGTTGAGGGAGGGGAGAGAGAACTGTTGAGTCATTCCCCCACCCACACATTTTCTCCCATCAGGAGATCAATACTGGCCATCTCTCTCTCTCTCTGTGTGTGTGTGTGTGTGTGTGTGTGTGTGTGTGTCTCTGTGTGTATGTGTGTTTGTGTGTGTGTCTGTCTGTCTGTATGTGTGTGTGTGTATTTTTTTTTACTTCTTTGGCAAACATTCTGGGGTTAGTAAATGTGTCTGAGTATGTAGGTGTGTGTTTGAGTTAATAGTTGAGGAATATTTCTTGGGGTTCTCTCCCTCTCTCTCTGTGAGTATGTGTGTGTTTGAAAGAGAAGAAGAGAAAGTTCAGTTAGGGACATGCACACACACACACACACACACACACACACACACACACACACACACACACACACACACAAATGTCACAGGAGGAGGGCACTATCGCCTCCTTAACACAACAGTGGGGAGAACAGTCTACTCTTCAATAGTGCCAAGAGTCAGAGAAATGTATTAAAAACTAGTGCTTTATTAAGTTAAAATGTATTAAAAACTAGTGCTTTATTATGTTGAAATATATTTAAAACTAGTGCTTTATTAAGTTAAGTATAAAAAGGAAGAGCTTGATGCTAAAAAGAGTCCCACGGTCCCAGTGTTCCAATGTCCAACACCCACCCACGTCGGACGAAGCAACTGCCCCCCTGGATGGGACGACTAAGTTAAAAAATTGCCTAGGTAAACGTATGACAGCATTTTTTGCGTACGTTGTTGACTCCATGTCTTATGGGTAATAACAAACCTAAAAAGCTCCTGTTCATGCAGCAGCAATACTATGGAAGGTCAGTGTCAGTAGTAATAGTAGGCCTACTAACGAGAGTAACATGATGAAAATGTATAAAAGTGTCAGGTTTATAAACGCTGAAAAGTCTACTGTAACAAGGGGACGTTTGTTTTCATTTCTGAGATGATGAGGTGACAGTCTCTTGCTAGCTTAAGCTAATGTCTCAAGCTCTGCCTTTCTACCCAACTAGCTCTAGAAAGGAAGCTAAGACTGTATTTTAACTTTTACTTCAATTCAATTCCATTTTTGTAAGACGGGAAATAAACAGAAAATCAAAATATGCCCATGTCTTCCCGTTTTCTTACCTTTACTTATTGAAACTGTACACAAACAGGATGCAACGATTAGCATCGTGCTAGAAGAGATTATAGCTATCTGTTCTGCAGCATCTATTTAGGAGATGCTTCCCTTCACACTATTTAGATAAGCAACAATTGCACAGAATATGCTACGTAGTTCAAACAACCATTTAACATCATGCTACATAGCTCACAGTTTTTCAGTACTTACAAGCAAGCCTTGTAAGCGTGTTTTAGAAGAGTTTACGGTTGCTATTCAGCATTACAAATTACAATTTTTCCTCATATGCTTTGACCTGCTTAAAGAAATTGGGATCCACTTGGTCTTCATTAACACCTTTGAACAGCAGAAGTCATCTCTTGCAAATGTGTTCACACGTTTTCATTGGGTTCACACATTTTTCACACCCTTTTACAAAACAGTTAACACAGCTGTCATTCAAAGACCCCAAACCCTATTGGTTTCCCTGTGCTAAACAAAAGGAAACTATTCACAGATCTGGTAGAGAATCCTTGCATAAGTCTGAATCTCTGATACACCTGTGTGAAACTCCTTTGCAAAATTCTTCAATGAGCAATCATTCATTATCCATAAGAGATACCATGTCTGTTCTGTGTTGCTATTTGGAGGTATGGATCTAATAAGGCAGATTTAGAGAAAGTACTATATTGTGTATTTGGTGATGAAAACAGTACAAAAACTGAAGGTCTATTTCAATAAAAAAATACAAGTTGTAGTGCAATGAAATTTGTCTTGTCTGTAGGTCTTACATGTCAATGGCAGTTACATCTTGGAAAGAATGAATGCAGTTAAAAATGAAAAGTAAATGGCACAGACATAGCAAAAATTAAGGCTGAATCTCCTCATTTTGAGAACAGTGTTTAGCATGTTGTTGTGCATTGTGCAATGATTGATTGAAAGCAAGTGATTTGACAACATGTTGTGTTGTTTGAACTGAAGGCAACATTGGCTTTTGCTGCATGTTTTAAATGTGTTACAGTCTTTTGCAAGCAGAATCAGAATCAGTTTTATTATTGGAATTTGACTTTGGTAGGTTAGCTCTCTATACATTCAACAAATATACATGTACAGCAGTAGTAACAAATAGACATGTAATAGTAACTTTTACATTCAGTAGACAAATAGTAATATAGGCACATACAATAGAGCCAACAATATACATGTAGCGCCCCCTAGGCCTATCTCCTGGTACTAAAGGGCGTTTCCCGGGTTCTTAAACTAATCCCATACAATAGAGCCAACAATATACATGTAGCGCCCCCTAGGCCTATCTCCTGGTACTAAAGGGCGTTTTTACAAATATACATGTAGGCACATATCAACATAATATACAAAAACACACATCTACATCAGGGAAATGTTGCAGAAAACCCTGTGGTATAGTTTATTTTTTTGTGTCACAGGGCAGCCATGGAATGAGGTCTTTGTTATGCTCAGCATGGACCTCTAGCCAATGCTTTTAGTGTTACTGACCTGACTGGTGCAAAACCTTGTAGACAGGAGACAAGAGTGTTGAACACTGGTCATTACATTACATTTGGCTGACATATTTTTAGCCAAAAGCGATTAACATGGTAAACAGTCTAAGCTTTTTAAAGCAATTCTCTCAACAATTCTAGGACAATTTTTAAAAAGGTAGAGTAGGCCTACAATAGGATATAGTGCAATAAGTGCATCAGAGAGTACAATAGGAATAAGTGCATCAGTGAGTGCTGTTTTTAAACAGTCAAGTGTCAGTTCTAGTCAGGTGGTAGGTGTTAGGATCAGCAAGACTAGCTGTACGAGAGGAGATGTTCTCTGAAGAGCTGGGTCTTCAGGAGTTTTTTTAAGGTGGAGAGGGATGTCCCTGCTCTAGTAGGAACTGCTCATTCCACCAACAAAGAACAACAGATGAAAAAAGTTTGGCCTGAACGTACCGGTGGCAGAGCGTCATTTGTTTGAGGAGTGCAACGGTCGGGAGATAGCATTATGCCTGTATGAAGGCATCCAAGTAGGTGGGAGCAGAGCCAGAGACAACTCCATTAGATGAATCTAGTGAGATCTCAGGGGCAGGTGTGATGGTCATGTCACATACATGATGGATACTTTAGAGCAGGTATGTTCCTCCACAGCTGTATCCATCCACTGTGGTTGGGCAACCTTGAAGGCCTGAGGCTGCTGGAACACCAACACAGCTGGGTCTGCAGGTAATAATAAGATGGAGTCATATTAAAGATGGAGAGAATTGGATGAGGGCAAATATGCATTTGTGTACAGAATAGATCTAGTTAAGGTTTTTAATCTGTGTTCCCTATAGCCTACTGAAACTCAGTAGACCCAGGTTACTCTAATCGGGACACTGACCTATGATTTGATCATTTCTAAATTAAGGATGAAAGTCTGGATGTAGGCTAATTGACTTTCGTAAATAGCAACGTCAGAATCATTACTGGCCGTCGTGTTTTCAAATCATTACCATAACGTAGCCCATGCCAAGGGATTTAGCATTTTCAAACCTACTATCTACGACCATTTAAGTGAGCAGACGGGTAAAACATCTTTAATGCGCAGAATATCAAGGATGCCAAACAGGTTAACACTGCCTATGTATACTCTATGCTACCGTAATGTTGCATTAAAAAAATGAGCGTGTCAATACCAAATGTTGAAGCTGCTGTTTGTTTTTAGCTAGGTGGTCCTACTAGGCTAAAAGTGCTTATGCCTGTTGCTGAAAAAAAACGAGACTGGACTTGACATGTTGCTGAGACTTGACGGTCGACACTCATCCTGACGACTCTTAGTTGCTTCTTCTCAGATGGCTTCTCATAACCCAAATAAAGCGTTGGGTAAAGGTTTTCTTCAGTTGGCGCAGTGATGATGAACATACATAACATATACTACATAACAACATTTCGGGGGATGTTCTAAGTTCAGGTTTTCAGCCAATTTCTTTTAGCCTCATCGTCGTCGTTGTTGTCGTCGTCATTCGGCAGTAGATGGCAGCTGTAGCTACATCTCTGGCACGAACCATGCTTTCTTCACCCTATTATTTAGTTTTGTGCGGTTGTAAGTACATCCTCAAACGGCACACGTTGTTCCCGAGCTTTTTAAAGGCATAATATTATTCAGCAACAACGCGGCAATACAGCGATGCGATTAGCCTGACAACTGATCAGCAAAATACACAGCAGAGGGGTCAGGTGCAGTGGACGGCCACACAATTCCACCGGAAGTGTTGCCCACAAAAGTTTCACAAACGTTTCCCCAGCAACCACCCCAGGAAACTTGTGGATAGACCCCAGCACACTGAGTAACAGAAGCACACAGTTCACTGCACTAAAAAGCACAGAGTTCATCACACATTACGTAAGGCCAAGGCAAATGTGTGTGTCAAATTGGCGTACTTGGCTACTTTGTCAATGTCAGCACAAAGTTCACAACAGACCAGTCTGAGTCTGTGTGTGTGTGTGCGTGTGTGCGCGCGTGTGTGTGTGTGTGTATCAGCCAGTGACTATTTAAGCTGCGTCTCTGGGTGTCTCTCCTCATTCTCCCAAAGAGAAGAGAGAACACTGATCATCATCATCATCATCATCATCATGAAGCTGATTGGTCTGCTGCTGCTAGCTCTCGTCTCATTGGTGGAGGGGGAGGAGATCGCCAACAGCAGGAGAGGCACTCCCTCTTTTGTCACTGCTTTCCCTGCCTTCTTCGTTAAGGACCATCGTAACCAGTCCCTCAGCACACACACACACACACACACACAAAACACCACACACACACACGCAGACACAAACACCACACACACAGCCGAGCAGGACGGGAAGGAGATGGTCAACAGGACGAACAGGATCAGCACTTTCCCTGATTTCCCACAATCCCACACTGAGGAAGAAGAGGAGCTGTGCCTCCTTTACTGCCACTTGTTCCGACTTCTTCGTTAAGGACCGGAACACACCGGTCACTCCTACTGTATTCCGGGGAGCACAGTTCGTGCAGATCTGCCAGAAGTACAAGAACGTCTACCGCTATGCCACGCTGTACGACACCCGGAACAGGATCCCCGTCTACTCGGCCTACACGTACGCTGGATACGCACAGACAACAAGATCAGGGTCCTGGATGATTGAGCCCCAGGTGGGTTGCCTGTTGGTTATTTGGAAGAGACATATAATGCAGCGAAACCTTTCTGAGTTCTCAATGTTTACGTGACCTCTAATTGTGAGTGAGTGAGTGAGTGTGTGAGTGTGTGAGTGTGTGTGTGTGTGTTTGTGTTTGTGTTTGTGTGTGTGTTGTGTGTGTAACACAGAGTGAAAGAAAAATTGGCAGAATTATCAGAAAGAGTGAAGCACATGAAATGCCTGACTCTCTCCTGCCCTCTTGTGTCTCCGATCTGAACTGCAGCTTGATGATCCCAGGGCACTCTGCAGAGATGGGCACTGAGGGGAAAGTACCCGGGGACAGCCTGGGCGCCCACCTAGTCCACCTACACCCTGACCAACGCCGCCCCACAGACAGGAGCAGATAACACCCAGTGGTTCAACCAGGTGGAGAAGCAAGTTACTGCCGATATTGCCAAAGGCTGTAAACCAAACACAGCCCATGTAGTGACTGGGGTCATTCCAATGAAAAGTTGGATTAACACCAATGTAGTCAAGAACAGAGTGAACATCCCCAGTTACTATTGGTCAGCTGTCTGTTGTCAAGACAACAATAAGAAGTTTACTTCCTGGGGCTACGTGTTACATGAATGGTTATGGAAGCTCAACTGCAGCGCTCTACCCACTAAATCAGCTAAACAGTGACCTTACAAATGAATATAACGCCCCCTTTAAGGTGTTTGGGGCAATTCAAGGCTGTTCTTAAAGTGTGTCTGTGTGTGTGGGTGTGTGTGTGTGATGATCACTATAAATGTACTCCTGTACAGTATATAATCATAGACACACCTGTATGTGTTCACTAGGGTGGTTCACAAAATGAATTTTCACCAAATTTTGCCAGATCGCATTTTGTCTTGTTCCAATTGGCATTGTAAGCATCTGTACCAAAAATGGAGTCAATTGCTGCACATTTTGGGGTGGCACACTTTTTCACAATATTGACACACACACACAATACATGATGTTTTGGTATCCGGATAAAACCATTGCAGATGCTGCATTGAAGAGCATTGGATGACATTTGTGGTATCTGTCAGAAGAACTCATCGCCCTGGCATTTTTTGATGCTCAGCTCAGCACCATTGGTGGTGGCTAGTGAGGTCCCCCCTTCCCTGTGAAGCGCTTTGAGTGTTGAGAAAAGCGCTAAATACATGTAACCTGTTGTTGTTGTTGTTGTTGAGAAAAGCGCTAAATACATGTAACCTGTTGTTGTTGTTGTTCTTGAGAAAAGCGCTAAATAAATGGAACCTGTTGTTGTTGTTGTTGTTGAGAAAAGCGCTAAATAAATGGAACCTGTTGTTGTTGTTGTTGTTGAGAAAAGCGCTACATACATGGAACCTGTTGTTGTTGTTGTTGTGTTGATGTTGAAGAAAAAGAGACAATGCTGAGAAATCTTGAAAGACGCCCTGGGAAGATGCTCAAAGACTTGATGCCAAGTCTTTCTTCCACAAGAGCAGTACAGCTACCATCTCTGGCCTCGTCACTCGCTGCTCAATCCACTTCTTTAAAGTTCTTACTGAAGGCCAAATGGATGGCAGAAGTAACCCTGATGATGTGAGGTCCATTCTCACAGATGAGAATCTGCGTCAAATAGTTAATTCCTTGAAGGTCATCAACGACAGCGCAGAGAGAGGCATTGCCCTTATTAAAGGTCTCATCTCATCGTTTTTTCATTAATTTTGCAGTGGTCTGTAGTATTGATGAATGCCCTGTGAGCCGGTTTTGGGGAAAAAAATGCTGTCCTGCGTCTGTTTCATGCTGTTCTAGTTTGGTGGGGAAGGTGGGCGGGGAGGATCGACTGGATAACAGTACTATGACGCTTCCTCCAGTGCGTCCTCATCCGATTCTGCCTGTGCTATGCTCCATATTCAACTTTACAGTGCTAAAACCTGGCTAAAACTCGAGTCAAAACTGTTGCACAAAATGTCTTCGGAGATACAACTCCATGTGTTTGATCCTAGTATTCGAGTAGGAAGAAGAACCGCTTCCTGATCGTTTGTCGGTGAACGTTGGTTTAATAGAATGGTAACAATGGCCTGTCAGCTTAAAATTTCTCCTAAAAGAGGTAAACGTTTGTGACAATCGTCATCTTGCTTTCAAGTAATAAACAGTTGGAAACGTTTTAAAATAAAGACCTATTTCTTTACACAGTCAAAAGTCTTTGCAATCTTCCTAGTAGATATTTTATTTTACAACACAGGTAAGCACCCTAAATGCAGTTCAGCCACTGACCTAGCCTGCTAATGCTATCGGAATAGCTAGATAGTTATGGTTTGAATTCCATGATACTATCATTGAAAGACCACTTGGTCATAGCCCAATATATAGATAGATCTAAATGCAAACACGCCTACCTAGCTATATTTTGCTGGAATTGTACCAGAATGCCTACAGAAGCAGAGAATGTGTGCTACAAGACTTCTCCAGTAATGAGAACTATGGCTTTGATAGCCTGACATTGGCAGAGGTTAGTCTACTCAAATTGTTTTCTGTCACGTATGACAGAAAAAGTAGCCTACTATAGGAATCTTATAGTATTTTGGGACTAAATATTACAGTAATCTTATAGGAATACTATAGTATTTGGACATACTATAGGTACTATAGAAAAACTATAGCGGTTACAGGATATTATAGAGTTATTAGTAGTACTTCTACAGTATGTCCCAATTATTCCTATACGATTACTATAATATTTTGTCCCAAATATTATAAGATTCCTATACTACTTTTTCGTAAGGTGATTGCTGATGTGGTTAGAAAAATGGGCAACACCAGTACCCCTGTTGTCTGTATGACCCTGTACCCAGGATTAGAACCAGTCTGCCATAGCATAATGTACTCCTTCAAAATGCACTAAACATTCGACTATGACGACTATGGCCCTCTGTGAGACAGAAGATATGAAAGGTAAGATAAACCTTTAGCTTAAAAGGGACAAAAACTGATGAAACTCCTAAAACAAATATACAAAACAGGTCAATTGTCTATAAACAACTTTATTATATTTACATACAGCAGTAGTACTCAAAGTGTGGTCCGCAAGCTCTCTCAAGTGTTCCACAAGTAGATGTGGTAAAATATAATAGATGAGTTGTTTGCAATATTGAACCAACTTGTATGTAAATCCAAACAGTTCTGCAACACTGATGTAACCTATGCCAGTTTAAATCATACAGATCCTCTGACACCATAAGCAAGGTGCAAAGACAATAAGCAAGGTGGTTCAGTAAGAAGGCCTATTGTGTAATATACTGTTGAAGTAGGTCTACTGTTTTTTTTTTTTTTTGCTAGGTGGTCCGTGAAACACTGACAAATAGTAATATTGCAGTCTATTAAAATAATGCAAACACAAAACAAGAACATCAAACTATGCACAGAATTAACAATGTCTTCTTTTTTGCCAGATGATGCAGACATCTGGCCTACAGACCCTTTGTAAAATAGTGCTGGGATTATTTAGGGGAAAAAGGTCTGAGTTGTTGTTTCGGCTTGTATTGTCCTGGGGATCCGAAGGGACAACACACAAAACACATTCGTTGGCTGTGATGATTTTATAACATTGCTCTTTGATTGCGCTGGGCCATAGGTGGAGCCATCAGGTGTTATTGTGGAGATGTCGCTTTCATCCTCCTCCTCCTCTTGATCAACCCGAGGTCTTCTAGCTGGCCTTGGATGAACAGGCTTGATGGCAGTAGAGGTAGCAGGCCCCCATGCCCATGGTGTATCCGAAGTGCTTGTATCAATACTCATACTTTTCATGAAGTATTCTGTTTGGGTACCTAAAGTAAATAAATATGTATTACTGTCAAGTTACAAGATACTAATAGTACACAGGACATTCACTATCTCACAAAACTGTACTGGTACAATGGAAACAAAAATATTTTAGTGAATGTGGTAAGGTGTATGATGTACTAAGTAGCACACCCACAAGAAGACATTTGGTAATATCAATTCTATCTGTTATGCAATTCATGGGTTTCATCAGGTCCATTTACACAGGTGTATTAATCAAGCACCATGCAGTCTGCATTCATAATCGAGGTGCTTTATTTTATACACCTGTGGAAAGTGACCTGAAGAAACTCATGAATTGACTTTCCAAAACATTGACGAGCACATAAGAACCTGTATTAGCCTACTAGAAAAAGACTTCTAGAAACTAACTAGTACAACAATAAAAGTTAGATCACAAACCTCGTCCACCTCTCACCATACATTCACACACCATCTTAAGGACTGGCTTTTGAGCATACAAAAATGTGAGCACTTCTCATAATACATTAATGTTGGTCTGCCTCTATAGTTTAGCTGTCCTGTAACCCATGGTGTATGTATGATAGATAGATGGATAGGTGGTTACTTTATTGATCCCTTAAGGGTTGTTTGGCTGTATGGTTATATGTCTTATGTTTTAAATGTTTTATTGGAGCTAGTATTATGGCATTATGTTCTATTGCTGTATGTCAATTGCTATGTGATTTAATATGGGGTTTTTTTTAGCCACCATGTGCCAACATCTTGCCAATGGACTACAGTTGAAAATTATCCTGCTGGTTAACACTGGCACATTTACAGAAATGTTGATCAATGTGCACTGTCCTTTAAATAAATAAATGAAATGAAATGAACCTTTGCTTCTAACGTGATGACCTAATGTAGGCTAGAAAGCTGTGTAGCCTGACATGAGGATGTGCTCTGGAAGACATACACACTAAGTAAACAGCAAGTAATCAAACAAAACATCATTGTATGTCAATGTAATAATGACAAGAAGACATAAATTAGACTGAAGTGTAAATACCTGAGCTCTAGTGATAGCAACTTAGCCTAATAGTGCAGGGGTATTGTGTTTTTGATTTTCCCTGTTTAGACTAGAACAATACCCGTACTTAGTTGAGCATAAAATATTGTTGCTAATATTATTATTTGTGGTTTAACGCTTAGGTTAGAAGATTATAGGTTCAACAAGCTAAATCTCTGGGTGGTGTGGTCAGTTTCTTATGAGTGTAGCTACACCAGGCACGTAACTAAAGCATTCCGTTCGCGTTATGTACTGCAACAATTAGCTTCCAATAGGCCTAATCAATGGAAGTAGCTACACCTGGCGTGTTAGTGGCCTGTAGGCTACGTTCGGGAAAATAGACCATTCCTCTAATGGATTTTACCAGAGCCCTTCCTATTAGGCATTCTCTGATTTTACACGTCGCGAACAGAACACTTCAGTTACGTGCCTGGTGTAGCTTCCTGTAATATAGGCTAGCCTAAGCCTAGCTTGTACCCTTTTCATGCATGCTAACATGAAGAATATGAACATGCTATTTTGTAACAGACGTTAGGTGGAAAAGTTGGTTTGTACTTACAGCCTGTGAGCTGGTGGTCGATCGTCATGACGGTACAGAACCAGGTTTTCAGAACATCGATGCAAAACCACTTTCTAAGGCAGTGAGTGTGGTCGAAATGATTGGAACACAGAACTAATGTTGCACTACTTCGGTGGTGGTGTTCCAACGATAAATCCCAACCATTTCTTCCTCAACTCATGTTTCTAAGGCAAGACATGCAACATTGATGTGTTATTGCCAAAACAATAAAACAGGCGCGATTTTTTTCCGCCATGTTGGCAACTTGCTGTTAGCTCCTACTAGCTGCAGAGAGACAATCCCCTAGCCGCAAAATCTTCCAGTCTTCCTGTAGGCGGTCACAAGCCAAGGTGGGCGAGGCCATGAATAATTGTTTTCCCTGCGGCGTCACAGGGAAGGGCTTTTTCTGATTTGCTTGTTTTTACGTGTATTTTATTTCATTGGCTAATGCGGGCAATGGGGGTAGAAGATCATTCTCACGTGCAGCATTCATATGCAACTTGGAGTGAGCTATAGTATTTCGGAAGTAACAAGTATTAAACGGTTTCTCAGTGAATGTGACCTTTAAACGCTGTCAACAAAAGTGCGAAACGAGGTCCAAAAGCATTTTTTGCTACGTGTTGTGCAAGGACACAGAGATAAAGTGTCAAAAAGAACAAAGTCATCATACAGCGAATAGTGTTTTAACTGTTCTAATGTTCTTACTCGTTTAGTATAAGTACAGGGAGAGATTATTAATGACCATACTTATCTTTTATTTTGTTCATGTTTCTGGTTCCTGCGAAAGTTATGCATTCTTAGGTTGAGCAATTGTGAAAAAGTGTGCCACCCTTTACTGGCGTCCTATTGGCTCAATTTTTGGTACAGATGTTCAAAATGTCAATAGGAACAAGGCAAAATGCGATCTGGCAAAATTTGGAAAACTTTTACTTATACCATTATATTGTGAACCACCCTAGTGTTAACACACACACACCCACACACACACACACCACACACACACACCTGTATATGGTCATAGACTAGTGCTGGGCGGTATGACCAAAAATGTATATCACAGTATTTTTCTAAATTCTTACGGTTTCACGGTATATGACGGTATTTTTTTTCCATGCATAATCAGATGTTCAGCATTTTCTACAGGTTGAGAGAGGAATTGCTGCAGTACATTGACTAAGGATGGTCTATTTTACTGTTATGATGTAGAATAACTCCACACTAGTGGTAATGCAGTTTTGCATGGCCCCAGAAAATGATGCTGTTTACAAAGAGCCACTCATGATTCTAATGAAGAATCTAATCAGAATGCAAAGACAATTGCAGTCAAAATACAGAACTGTACTGTGCAAATTTCACAAACATCTTGTAGCCTATAAAACCAATACAAAAAGTTGTGCAACTTTATACTTTTTTGAAAATTAAACAATTTAAAATGAAACCTCTCTGCTAATATGCTTACTCTGTCAAATATGCCTATCAGAAACATGCCTTATTGTTATTGTGTGGTTTACATGACTGGCAGGCTAACGTTAACTTCATGTGAATGTGGATGTCATGTTAGCCTGTCATGAGCTTCGGTTCGGTTCGCTAGGCAAAACATTAACAAAAAAGTTCGTTTTGGTGCACTGATGACAGTCAGGATAATTTCTAACTAGCCAGCTTGTATTGCTCAGTGCATGTCTATAACATGCTTTACTTGCTACCTGGATAATTTCAGCGAATATTCTTAAGGTGAGATGAATGATAAGCTCATTAAACTTCGCTGTGTTTGGTGGGTTGCTAACTAACGACATCACCTACTAGCCAGCTAGTTGCTGTTGAACAATCTCAATAGAATTTTCGTGACAGTAAATCCCTTTCAATGCAGTATCCCTTAACGTTTTTCCTTAACTAAAGAAACAATTTAAGGTATTCTGTGCAACACCCTTAAATAAACCCCTTACCTAAGGAGAAATTAAGCCTTAAGGGTCATACTTCAGGGGAAAAACTTGTGGTGTTTTGTGTTTACCCTCACTATGCCTCGCAGTGGCACCATGCGCGCGTGTGAAAAAAGTCCCGTCTGAAACACTGTCGCGCGGCGCAGCGTTCCAAACGTTGTGTAATCAAATACACCGGTATGCCGGTATATTAAAAATTCATATCATAACGAAAATATACACCGGTATACGGTGTGAACCGGTATACCGCCCAGCACTATCATAGACACACATCTAAACACTGCTCTTGGGAAGAGCTTTGCTTTAGTGTCTGTGTGACCTGTTGGAAATAAACTTAATATCAGCATGATATAATAATGTGTCTGAGTTTTATTTTCAGAATAAGAGAATATGATTTTGTTTTTGTACAAGATTATACCAAGTTATACTGAAGTCTCTCTCTCAATATTTGTGTGTGTGTGTGTGTATGTGTGCGAGAGAGAGAGAATAAGAGCATACTGTAAGCAATAGCAGAGAGAGAGAGAGGAGCATTAGCAGAACACACATCCTCCACTAGAGGGCACAAGCAGTCTGTGTAATACCTATGACACTGAAATTGAGATGTGTGGTCAACACAACGTATGCTACACTTGGTAGGTGTGAGGGATACAGGGATGACCACTGAAGGAAACGTGCCAAAGGAAGTTACGGCTACATTCACCCTGACCAACACGGCTCCATAGACAGCACCAGATAACATCCAGGCTGTGGACGGCTACATTCACCCTGACCAACACGGCTCCATAGACAACACCAGATAACATGGCGGTGGTAGTGTAGCGGTTAAGAAACTGGGCTAGCGTGCAGTAGCCTGAAAGTTGTCGGTTCAATTCCCGGCTTCCACCGTTGTGCCCTTGAGCAAGGCACTTAACCCCAAGTTGCTCCGGGAACAATGTGATCCCTTGTAATATAGTTGACATAGTTGTAAGTCGCTTTGGCTGAAAATGCGTCAGCCTAATGTAATGTAATGTAACATCCAGGCTGTGGACGGCTACATTCACCCTGACCAACACGCCTCCATAGAGAGCACCAGATAACGTCCAGAGAGATGAATGTGGACTTCCCCAGCTGCTGTAGCTCAGCTGTCTGGTGTAGATTTAACAAGACTACTGTTGTCCCCTTTAAGGTGTCTGGGGATAACTACGCTGAATACTGACCTTACGCATGAGTACACCGTCCCCTTTAAGGTGTCTGGGGATAACTAAGCAAAATACTGACCTTATGCATGTGCACAATGTCCCCTTTAAGGTGTTTGGAAGGGTGAAGGGTGAAGGGTGTTCTTTAATGGTGTGTGTGTGTGTGTGTGTGTGTGTGTGTGTGTGTGTGTGTGTGTGGTTAGTAGAGTATGCACACATGAAAAGGTGACCGCTTAGATCAGTAAGAGCCAGGCTGATGAAATGTCTGGCTCTCTACTGCCCTCTTGTGTCTGTGATCTGCACTGCAGCTTGATGTAGAATCTGACTGTAGTGGCTCTCTACCGCCCTCTTGTGTCTGTGATCTAAACTGCAGCTTGATGTAGCATCTGACTGTACTGACTCTCTACTGCCATATTGTGTCTGTGATCTGAACTGCAGCTTGATGTAGCATCTGACTGTGCTGACTCTCTCTTGCCCTCTTGTGTCTGCAGCTTGATGACCCCAAAGCAACGACAAACAGACATGGCTACTGAAGCAAATTCAGCCATCCCACTGAACCTACTGGGTGCTAATCAGGCGGTGAATTGTGGCCATGACAACACCGGCTACCAGAACTGCCAGCAGGACCGGGCCCAGTCCACCTTAACCCTGACCAACGCTGCCCCACAGACAGCAGGACCAGGCCCAGTCCACCTTCACCCTGACCAACGCTGCCCCACAGACAGCAGGAACAGGCACAGTCCACCTTAACCTTGACCAACGCCGCCCCACACACAGCAGGACCGGGCCGAGTCAGACAGGACCGGACAACAAGCAGTGGTACCAGCAGGTGGAGAGCAACGTTAAAAACTCAGCTCTTTGTAACCAGCAGACAGTTCAAAACTCAGCTCTTTGTAACCAGCAGACAGTTAAAAACTCAGCTCTTTGTAACCAGCAGACAGTTCAAAACGCAGCTCTCTGTAACCAGCAGACAGCCTACGCAGTGGGGGCAGCTGTGGCCTACTGGTTAGCGCTTCGGACTTGTAACCAGAGGGTTGCTGGTTCGATCCCCACGCTCCAAAGCCTACGCTCTTACCTCCTTTCAATTGTTTGGGACACTTACAGGCTGTTCTTAAAAGGTGTGTGTGTGTGTGTGTGTGTGTGTGTGTGTGTGTGTGAGTGTGGGGTCAAAATTACTCCAAGACAACTGGTGTGAGACTGCAGCTTTATTCACGACGCCGGGAGCATGTTACACACATGAAATGTCAAAGTAACAAGCCCACACATCTGTGGGTGAAGCCAAGTCTTATACCCTTAACACACACCCATGGAAAATCACAAGTTGTCACCCTCCATTATTCACTTAACCATTTGGTATTTTAACAGAGATAAATGTTTACGACCCCACTTAACCATCTGGTGTTTTGACAAAGATAAGAAATGTTTATGACCCCCCATCCTGAGGGTTACCCAGGATGACACAAGGGTTAATTTAACTAAACATTCTAACATAGGAGTTTCAGTAAACACAAGGGTCAGAGTAAGGAGATGACAATTAGATTTCACTACATGTATGTAAGGTATACTAAACATTCAATGAGAGACATCTAAAATGTATCCCACATATTCCCCCCTGTGGAGCTATAAAGCTACATTCTTAATGCAGTAATATATATAAATGACACAATAAACAAAATAAATCACAAGCGTCGTGATCATTTACACCGAGCATTCAACTCAAGGTCAGACTTCTGTTATACTTCTGTCATTACCATGTTCTTCTATCTTAATATCTAGTATTTATCTGAATCTTCATAAGTTCCCCTTGGCATGGGATCATGCCACTGCTGAAAGACACTGAGGGCTTGTACATACTGTAGTTGAACTGCTGCACATACAAAGTCCTGAGAAGTCATATAGGGAAACGCTCGCACCTGAAAAGATTTGTCTTGGCATACCCAACATGTGTCATTATTTCCTGTTAATGTTGTTTTGACACAAAAGGCTAACTCACATACTTTATTGTTACCACACACTTCATCCTTAAGGGAGAAAGTTATAACCCTTAGATGAATAATAAGCAAAACAATCACCAACATCTCGTCTTCTCAGTTATTCAAACCCAAAATAAAACCTAATCCTAGTCTTCAACAGCAGAGCTGACTTGGGTGGTTTAGTCCCTCCTCAGGTTACTGTCCAAAATAAAATTAAACCAAAACAACAAACTTGTAACATTTATCTAGCTAAACTGAGAAAGAATATTCTTATAAGATGCTAGTGATATTTTATTAATCCTCTTCAAAATATGTATTCTTCAGCCTATTGCAAAAAATGTTTGTCAATCCTCTCGTGCAACCACGTGTTGGTTATGATACTCAGTTCAATCCATGTATTGTTCCGGATTCTTCACCACTCTACAGTGTGACAAATGGACCCAAGAGTCTCTATCCGCAATCCTCATGGCTGTAGGTGTCGCTAAGAACACTTGATGAGGTTCCAGTGTCCTTTATAAATCTTTGATGAGTCTCCAGGAGCCTGGCTTGGCTGGGTGTGTCCTGGAAGTTTTTTGGAAGGGCTGAGGCCACCTGTTGGGAAACAGAAGACAGAGCAGCAATCAGTTCTCGCATGTAACCATTGTCCTATGTATATCTCTTAGGTTAGGTGGGAGCCGACAAGGGACGTCCGGTCAAAATCTCAAAAGGGCTAAACCCTGTAGATCTTGATGAACGGCCTCTGAGGTAGAGTAGAGCCAAAGGAAGAGCTGTCACCCAATCCATCCCTGTTGACACTATGATTTTAGTCAATTCTGTTGTGCCCCATCTAGGCACACCATCTCTCTTTAAAGCCTTAGCTACTGATAAGGCATTCGCATGCTTGACTTTTTTAGAACATGTCAACTATCACCAAACAATATTCATATCCTCTACATTTGTTGAATTTAATGAACTCCATCATTATGTGCTTAAACAGGCCTTCAGATGGTGGGTGATGTCCTTCCTTGACTCTCATTGTAGGTGCAACATCAATTTTTAGACACATAATGCACCTTGCACAATACATGGCTGCTACTGAAGTGAATCCTAGTGTAAAATATATTTTCTCTTCTGTCTAGGTCATAGTATTTGCATGGTCTAAGCCACTGATAGTTTAGCAATAATATGGAAACAAGATCTTGGAAAAACCGGTCTGTCTGTCGGTGTATGTACTGTACCCACAGACCATGTGTTCTGTCCTTACAATTCTTCCATTTCCATCTTTCCTTATTATCTGATGCTTTTATGCTTCCTTTAAAGCCTCTTCAGATGTAACTACATCTGGTATTTGTAAATTCAGAAATGTGGTTTCAAAAAGTTTGGTGATATTCTCTGCACTCCCCCCTGCGCGGCTCTCTTACTGTAGCTGCCGCGTCAGCCTTCCTATTGCCCCAGCTGATAACATCTGTATTTGCAAAGTGGGCTGCACATTTTACGACAGCCACAGATGTAGGGAGTTGAATGGCATTTAACAATATTGCTATCCAATTTTATGTTGTACGGGTTTGTCTGTAGATGTGATCATGCACAATTCCCCAGTTATAATGACTATATATATAAATACAAATTGATTCCCATTTGCTTAAATACATGCCCTGAATAGGGCTACCAATTCATCTGCTTGGACAGAAATAATATCTAGGAGAGAGTGAGAGTAAACCACATCAAATTGATTCACTACAGAGTAGCCAGTCCCTACCTCTCCGGACTCCAAACGTATAGATTAGCCATCAAAGAACAATAGTAGGATTTGACAAAGGTGTTAGAAATGTCAGAGCTAGGTTTAGTGTACATAGAGACACCTTCACCACAATCATGCAAGAGCCACAGGGTTAATACCACATGCTGATATACAGATACAGGATTTAAAGTTTTTTCTTTTAGAAGCAGTGAGTGTACTTCATGTGGGATATGTACAGTTAGTGAATGTAACAACACAACGTCAGCACAGCTAACACTTGACTTGCAGCTGCTGCCACATCATTCCTCTCACTACTGCATCTAATTGCTTAGATAAATAAGCCACTGGTCTGTGCTGACCCCCATGCTGTTGACGTAACACCCCTGACATGTACCCTGCTTTTTCACACACCAATAAATAATAGTCAACAAGTCAAGTAAGTCACAGTAGGCAAGAGCTGAAGCTGAGGCTAATGCCTATTTCAAATATGTAAAGGTCTTATCATAATTGTCAGTCCAAGTCACATTGTCAGTCAAGTTTTTTACATGTATTTGCACATGCTTGGAGAGGCTGTGCCTCTCTGTTTAATTTAGAATCCAAGCACGGCAGTAGCAAATCATTCCTAGGAAGCAAAACTTTTGCTGCTTTGTCTCGGGTCTGGGAAAACAAGCAGTTATTGCTGAGATGCGAGATGCATCTAGGGCCCGACAGCCAGGAGTGAGTATATGACCCAAGTACTTCACTCTCTCTTGACAGAGTTGCAACTTTTGTTTGGAGACTTTCAGTCTCACACTGGCCAGGAATGAAAATTTTGCCACAGTGTCAATTTGGCACACCTCACTCGACGGACTTCTTAGTAAAACATTATCGACATAGGTGATAATAGGCTTGATATAAGCAGAATTAATTTTTTTAGAGGCAAGATACCAGAGCTTAGTTTGAGACGGCCCCTGACTTTGTATCTTTGTGGCAAATGTGGCAAAATACCTTATCCTTTGAAAAAAAACGCAAATCAAAACTAAAATATGGATCCGCTCTAATTGTAACTTATGCATTTTTATATCAATTACAGAGAAACACGTTGCATTCAGAGTCAAACTTGAGTCACAACCTCCTCCTGCAGAGAAGGAAAGCTGTTCAAAGATCTGTCTCTGCACAGGGGTGACTTTTACAAAAACACCATTTTTGGAAAAATTATGTCTTTTGTGATGATGATACATAACCCAAGGTGTGTTTGACATGCGTCCAATCTTTGGCATTTCCCACACCCCAACTGAATTAAAAATCAACCTGGGGATAATAATATTGAGTTTGCAAGCAAATATGTTAGACCAGGTGACAGGTCTACTACATCTGCAGAGTAGCTTTACTTGTAATTACACCGGCTATTTCAACAGTCTTAACTTGGTACCATTTTCTAAGTATTCCGGATCCGGGGTCTCATGAAAAGATTTCATCACAAAATGCAAGCACTCTGGAGTTTCCTTATCTTCCTGGACTGAGACTGGAGATGTTAATACTATACTAAGCTGTTTGCTAATGGTCCCTTTAAACCAACCCCATTATGTGTGAGTGAAATTATAAGATATAATTTACACATTAAGTCCCAGTCCAGTAAATTTTCGGAGCAAACACTGCTGAGGAGGAATGCTGTTTTACTACATGTTCTTTACCCATGGGTAAGGAACTCTCAAATATGAACTGATCTAATACTCCTGTACCATGCACTTTTCATTGTCATGAACTTACACTATCCTTGTTTTCATTCATACTAATATCTGCTCCTGTCTCATTCAAAAAGAAAAATATCCCCATTAACAGAAAGAGAGTTGGCTGAGTAGGCTGTGCTGTTGCATTCAGAGCGAGTTGAGGAAAACAGTTCAAGTTGTAAATCAGAAGTGTCACCACAGGGTCTCCTGTTCAGACCTCCATGTCCTCTTCAGCTTTGTCCTGCTGAGACCAGACAGGAGTTTGACACACACACACACACTAATAAAAAAAAAAAAAAATGGGCAGCCGTGGCCTACTGGTTAGCACTCCAGACCTGTAACAGGAGGCAGTTCGATCCCTGACCAGTGGGAACGGCTTAAAGGAGAATTCCGGTGTGATATTGACCTATATCAATATCACTTGATTTATACAGACAGTATCTTCACGAAGTTTAGCGTTTGCAAAAATAATTCAGTGGAAATGCATGGATTCCAGTTTCTTCCAGTAGCAGCAACTGGAATCCATGCATTTCCACTGAATTATTTTTGGAATCTGATCCTTTATCATACCTGTTCATTCTTACTCGTTGCTCGACTTATCGTGACTAAATTCAAGATGGCTGCAAACGCTAAACTTTGTGAAGATACTGTCTGTATAAATAGTCTTGTAAGTAAACTACCAGTGCTTTTTCAAAGTTCTCAATGTCTCGTTTTAAATGTCAGGGCCCTCGGAAGTCTACCAATGAAGTGTGGAGATACATTGAGCCTCGTAAATGGGTGTAAAACAGTGATTTATTTGCATGGCTAGCCCGATGCGAGGCACCACTATTGAAAAAAAAGCTGTTGGTAGCATCGGCTAACTAGCGCCAGATTTTGGAGTGCAGGGGACAAGCCGAGATGGGCTATGAGACATACGTTCACACTCGGTATCATGTTTCAATACACTTTAGGTCAATATCACACCGGAATTCTCCTTTAAGGGAATTATCCGGAGTAAAATGCACTTTAGATCTATTTACGGATGATTACATACGTTGAGTTGACATCAAAATCAATGCTATAGCTGACGAGGAGAGTGGCAACCATGGAGGTATTATATATATAACTGAAGTCCCGCCCCCATTCATTTCAATGGCCCATGCTAGGCTAGCTACTTCAGCCAAAAAAAGTTTGAAATTGACCGCAGCCATCTTTACAAAAATGGCGTTTCATGGGTGTTCGTTTCCGGCACCAGCTAGAATTAGCCTATTAGATTCCACGTTACAGACGGGGACAACGTAAGGTACAACGGTATGTCGTTGATGAAGATTGGACATTCCCTCATAGGAAAAGAAGTTATTCGGGAACGCGCTTCACCTCGTTATAAGCGCAAATTTATTAAATTGGTTGGGATAACATTTTGGGAATGGTGGTAGAAGTTTGCCCTGTCTCTGAAGTCCTGGGTTATTTAATGTGATGTTCATATGTGATAATAAACAATGCGAATCAGTATTGAGTCACTTTAGGCTACACCAATAATGAACCCTAAATGCTATATATTTGGACAGGTTGTATTACGCAATAGGCTAGCCAACGAAAATTACTAAAATTAAGTAGACATATGGGATGTAAGAAACTTGTGGATAGCTGAAATATTTGCTGCACCCAGTGTGCATTTGCAGCTTGTTAAACCCCGTTAAACCTAGGCTACATTTGCAGGCAGACAAAATGAAGCCAACGCAAGTTGGACTTACCGATAAGTGCACATCCCTCGGGTATTGTGGTTTGAGCAGGCAAAGAGTCTGCAACTGTTGTTGGATATTTGGCTTTTGCCTCGACTGGCAGCCTGGTCATTTAAATCAAATGCATAATCATGTCAATGTTGCAAGAAAGCAAACTAAATAAGTCATTGACATTTGTTTCGTTTTAAAACACTTGGGGAGACATAGGTTACATCCAGATGTTGATTTGTCATGGACTACAGGTAGGAACTACAGCCTGTGCATTTTAAAATAGTTTTCATGCACAACGCAATGAGTAGGCTAATAATTGGATATAGGTCATTGCTATGCATCTGCTAAAATGTATGGTCATAGTCAGTTCCCTTGTCAACCCACACATAAGGCAAATAATAGCCTAATATGACCACATTTACATTTTTCTTTTATTAACGACAAAGTCCGGTATAATACAGACTAAACCATGTAGGCATTAAGTCAAATATCAGTAGCTTAATCCAAGTAGTTAGTTGTTTTATTTATCGTCTTCCAGAAATCCAAACCAACATGGACGCGTGAGGACGCTCGTGCCCAACACTACACTCGTGCATGAGCTGTCATCTACCAATCAGCATGTGCAAACTGGTGCCGGAAGTTGCAACCATGTAACGCCATGTTTTCAAAAATGTCAGCGGCCAAATGCCATGCTAAGTGGCTGACGCTAACCCTTCAAATCCTGACCCCCTGGTGGCAACAGGTGTGACAGTGCAAGCACTGATGATTGGGCAGCTCCCCTGTCAGTCAACTAGGAGCCAGGACAGAGGGAAAACCTGGAATGGAGTCCAGGGACAGCAGAGGCACAGACAGATCACAGACTGGGGAAGTGAATGGAGTCCAGGGACAGCAGAGGCACAGACAGATCACAGACTGGGGAAGTGAATGGAGTCCAGGGACAGCAGAGGCACAGACAGATCACAGACTAAGTGGGGATTCTGGGCCGGACTGTGACACTCGGGATACTTCGGTTTGGCTTTAGGGACCCTCTACTCACTACCACGTAAGTGTAATGTTGTTTGGAACTGTAGAAGAGGTATAAAAATAGCGTTTTGTTGCTTGCCGCGAAATGACATGCCGGGTCACTTCCAGGCTAAAGAGTTTTGACTAAAAGCGGTAAAATCGAACTTTCTCAAAACACATCCGAATGACATGATTTGGATGTCAACTCAACGTATGTACTCCCAATCATCCATAAATTGATCTAAAGTGCATTTTACTCCGGATAATTCCTTAAGTGCCCTTGAGCAAGGCACCTAACCCCTCACTGCTCCCCGAGCGCCGCTGTTGTAGCAGACAGCTCACTGCGCCGGGATTAGTGTGTGCTTCACCTCACTGTGTGTTCACTAATTCACGGATTGGGATAAATGCAGAGACCAAATTTCCCTCACGGATTAAAAGAGTATTTATACTTATACTTAAATACTGAGACGTGCTCTAGAAACTGTACTGTGCAGTGATAGACACATCTGTGTTTTGCTAGCACAGCATCAGGCCTGCTTCCTGGAAACCATGTGACCTCCTGAACACACACAGCCCCCCACAGAAACTAGATACCACACTGGCCATCGAGTTCTACTAGGTGGCATCGTAAACACGGCCGCCATATTGCTGGGGGCAACACCTTTACTGTCTATGGGCAACATTTGCAGCCAATCAGAGACTCCTGTCTGATTTCCGGTTAGAGTCACATGATTCCCCATTGGCCTCCAGTGATTGTTGCCGCCACCATTATGGAGGCGCTATTTACCTACATTTATTAGCTTTCTAATATCTATGCTGCCCCCCCCCCCCAGTTGATAAAGCACAGACCATGCCCCCATCCGAGAGATATCACCCCCCTCCCAGTTGATAAAGCACAGACCTGCCCCGACGAACCCCAGTGGTGTAGTCTACTTTTTTGAGGTGGGCATACTGTATATTTTGGCCAGTAATGGGCTCACTGGTTACCAAACTAGGGGTCGGGACTCGACCCCTTGGGACCAATATTAAGGGACAAAAATGTTTGTGGGGGTCGCAGATTTGCACTTACCTGCCCCTTGCATGCGTGAGGGACAGCATAAATTCACGTTCAAAACCAATAGTAAATAATCATCAAATACCCTCTCCAGCTCTTGAAGTTCCTGCTTGCTCCTGCTAGTCCACCATCTCAGTGTCAAGGTCCCCTCCAGCTCCCCTTGCACCTTGTTGCTGACTGCCACTGCCATCTAGAGAAAACAATGAACAACTCTGTTTCATGAGTTCAGATGCAAAGAGTTCAGATGCAAAGCCCTCTAAAAGCTATGACAAAAATAGGCCAATTTTAAGTTTCATTTTAAAGCATTTTCATCTATGACAATCAAAAATGTTACTATCAAGTAGGCCTACAACAAGTCAAGCCCAAACAAAATTAGATTAGCTGTTTTTTAAATGTTGGTCAATAGAAATATA
Organism: Alosa alosa; assembly: GCF_017589495.1. Classification (NCBI taxonomy): domain Eukaryota; kingdom Metazoa; phylum Chordata; class Actinopteri; order Clupeiformes; family Clupeidae; genus Alosa; species Alosa alosa. The sequence continues at coordinate 2,037,003 of NC_063195.1, read as the reverse complement.
GCCTGTTTTGTAAACCCATCACATGCACTAAAGGTTTTTGCATCTGGCATTATATCGCAGTAACAGTGTGGTAGATAATGTTATTACCCACAAGTACAGATACTATATCTCTCCATCCTTGCATACCATGGAGATAGCATGGTTCTGGCTAGTAAATAAAGTGCATGATAGATACTTAATCCAAATAGCCACAGTACACATCATGGCGATTAGGAGTTATTCCCACAGAAGAATCCCAGATAAACAAACGTCCAAAAATTAAAACTAAGTAGGGTAACGTGGATCAGAGTACATTAGCTTGCTAGTATTGAGAGAAGAACGAAAGCTAGACTACAGCATGACTAGCCTTATTAAAAAAGTTCCGAAGAGCTTGCTGTCCTTTGCGCCTGGCCATCCTCGTCGTCCTCAACTAAAAACCTGGAACGCTGCTGTGCTGCTGCTTTAACCTGGCAGCTCGGGGTCGGGGGGAAGGCTGATTGATGCTGGCAATTTGTGATACCGGTTAAACATGGCGGTGATCTGACATTCAGCCATTCGTCCCCATAGAAAGCAGTGCCAGTGGTCAACGCTGCATGGTTTCATATCTGGAAACAACTGACGGAGAATCCATGGGAGATTGACTGCTGCAATCTCCGAATGAATATTGTAAAGTGTAATATCGTTGTGTTGTTAAATTACAAGGCTTCCATGAGATGTGGCCGTTGATGAAACATATGTGCTATTCTAAATATTAAAAAATGAATTTTAAGTGGGTATACTGAATATTTTAGGTGGGTATACTGAAATAACCAAAATTTTGAGGTGGGTATACTGCGTATACCTGCGTTCTACGTAGACTACACCACTGCTTATTATGGAGCATAATAGGAACAAAGTTATGATCAAAAAAATGATCAGGGAGGAAAAATCCGAGGAGGCATGTGCCCCCTTTATTTCAATGGGCATGACGCCACTGTTCCTAACTATTCCTAAGGTCAATCTCAAAACTAAAGGGGAGAGAGCATTTAGTGTCAGGGCACCTAGGCTCTGGAATGACCTGCCTGATGAAATCAGGTCAGCCAAGTCAGTATGCTCTTTTAAATCCCTCCTTAAAACTCATCTTTACAAGCAACCTTCCTTAGTTTTGTTTAAGTAATATACTTAATTTTGTGTTAAGTTTATTCAGTTTTATTTCAGTGTTAAGTTTTATTTCAGTAAGTTTTATTTCAGTGTCAGGTTTTATTTCAGTAAGTTTTATTTCAGTGTCAAGTTTTATTTCAGTGTAAGTTTATTTTCCTTTTTCAAATTTATGTTAAGTTGTAATTGAATTAGTATATATTATTTGATTGTTATATTAGTATGTCTTATTTGCATTTTCATTTATGTTGATATTGTACAGCACTTTGTAACTTTGTTTTGAAAAGTGCTATATAAATAAAGATTATTATTATTATTATTATTATTAATATTATTATTATTATATTAATTTGTAAAAAAATTTCCCCACATTTTGTGATAAATTCCAACATATCACCATGGTAATTTCAAAATGCAAGAGTTGTAGCTTTGGATTTACAATGGATGTCTTCTGTGCGCAGGTTATATTAAAAGTACTCTAAGCGATGTTACCTGGTTTCTAAGCTAAAACATTTTTTCTTGTCTCACAATCAACAGCGGGTGGAAACCCTCTTTCAATGAACCATCAAATACCCCCCAGATTTCAGTGCCCATCAGTCCCAACATTTAGCAATATAATCAAACAGTCCAAAAGTCCCAAATCAAACCGAAAATGTTCTGCTTTTGGTAGCCTACCGCTATGCTGTTCCAAACAAAACACATGTCTCACAATAAAACGCAGAGATGAAGGCCTTCTTCGGATACACGCCTGACCCAAATAAAAGCATGCGCTTTGCGTAGCCTAAGTAAATAAAAGACCCCGGTCATAACTTGAGAATTCACGGTCATGGGCGGATTATGAACTTTCGGGCCTCTGGGCCCAGATGTATTAAGGGCCCCCCACTAATCGTCGTATATGTGGGAGGGGGTGGGGGGTTGGGGGTCCTCCCCCAGAAAAAAAATAATTTGTTTGATGTGATTTCCTGTATTCTGGTGCATTTTGGGGATGGCTAATACCATGGGCGATTCTAGACCTAGAGCTTTGCTGGGGCACAGGCCCCCAACTCCCAATACATAAAAAAAAAACATTTAAATGTGCGCGCGATATGAAATAAATGGCTTTTACGTCTAGCCCCCATCATGTCCTCATCCGTTTCTTGCCTGTCTCTCTCCTCCTCCTCCCCCTGCCTGGTACTGGACTGCCCAGCCTGTGCTCTTTCTCCCCTCTCCTCCTCCTCCTCCTCCTCCTCCCTCCTGCCTGGTACTGGACTGCCCAGCCTGTGCTCTTTCTCCCCTCCTCCTCCTCCTCCTCCTCCTCCTCCTCCTGCCTGGTACTGGACTGCCCAGCCTGTGCTCTTTCTCCCCTCTCCTCCTCCTCCTCCTCCTCCTCCTCCTCCTCCTCCTCCCCTCCCTCCTGCCTGGTCCTGGACTGCCCAGCCTGTGCTCTGGACTCCCCAGCCTGTCCTCCTTCTCCCCCCTCCTCCTCCTCCTCCTCCTCCTCCTCCTGCCTGGTACTGGACTGCCCAGCCTGTGCTCTTTCTCCCCTCTCCTCCTCCTCCTCCTCCTCCTCCCCCTGCCTGGTACTGGACTGCCCAGCCTGTGCTCTTTCTCCCCTCTCTCCTCCTCCTTCTCCTCCAGCACTCTCTCCCTCAATTGTAGCAGCCACTATCCAGCAACATCCAAACACATAGGCATAAGTAGGCCTAATGTATACTGCAATTTAATAGGGCCTACACAAGGAAAGCTTATTTTTAGTCAAAATTGAGATATACTTCCCTCCCAGGCAAGGGTCCTATGGTCATCCTGGGAATACGGCAGTTCTTTGTAGCTTAAATAGCCTACTAAAGCCTTCATACTGACTTTTGGTGATCATTTGCAAATGTAGATTATAGGCTACATTTGCAAATGCAGCAAAAATTTAAGTTTATTAAACCATTGATCAAATCACAGCACTGGCTCTACCAGTGTTTAATGTTTATCATACCTCCCTCGTCCTCATCTCTCCTCCTCACTGTTCCTTTCCTTCTGCCTCTGTTCAGGAAGAATTGTCATGTCCATCTCTGAATAGTTTATCAGAACAGTTTAGTTTTACAGTAGGACAGCTTCACAAAGAGTATAGGCTACTTTTACAGTACTATCTCTACAGCATACGTATAAATCATTATTAATTGTCCGCATGTGTGCATGCAGCCTACGCATGGTGTGAGTGTGTGTGTGAGGGAGAGGGCACAAGCTGGTAAACTGTTGCTAAATTTAGGCTACAATGACGCTAAGCATTGAAAAACAGATGTTAATTATGTGGGCAACATTCTCTAACAGCGATCAATTTGTCATTTTTTTTGTCAAACAAGTTGTGAATTTGTTGTAACATTAAAACGGGACGACTTACTCTGTGCTCAAAGTGATATGACGAGCTCCAGCGATTTTAAAGAATCATGTGAACGATTTTCATTGGTTGTTGCGCTCAATCTTACCCAGCTACAGAGGTGCTATTTCCTGATTGGCTATTATGGCCCCTTTTTTTTTCCTTGTTTTTTTTTTATTGGCTGGTAAGTGACAGGCTCGAGTCATGACTAAAGGCACGGAGATGCGCTTACTCATGAATGCCGTTTCCAGCGAGAGCAGCGCTAGAATTTTACTGGGGCACTGGAGACTAAGGCACGTGCCCCAGTGAATAAGGTCTAGTGACGCCCCTGGCTAATACTAAATTCAATCAGATTCATAGCCTACATCATGATTTGTTGATATTGAGGCAATGATTCCATGCAAAGGCTTGGGCTTCAGGGCCCCCTGACCCCTTGGGCCCCTGGGCCTGGGCCCGGTAGGCCCGTGCAGTAATCCATCCCTGTTCACGGTAGTAGGCTACAATTTTTCTCTGCTCGAATTTTGAACAAAATCCAAAGATCATTCCAACAAATAAACAAATAAGCATATATTGGGTTACAAAATGTAACTTTACAGATATACAGACAGTTTTTCTGTAAACCATGTGACCTGAGACACAGGCCAGCCCCCATCTTAGAAGACTCACGCCCCCAAGTAGATATTCAATCATGTAGCAGAAGCAGCATTCACAACTTAACTCAGACCTGCCCCCATATGAGATTTTACACCCCCACATAGTATATAAGCGGTAGCAGCATTCAACCAAACTCAGAGATTCAAGAGGAGGATTTCAGGAGGAGGACAACCTATAGACGATCACAGATCAGGTAATTTTAAGGTAGCCTACAACGGGGACGAATGAAACGGGGGATGAATGAAACAGCCGTTTTCTTCGAGTGCACTGATGATAGGCAGACATCGGGGCAATCCCAAACTCCGGACGCAGACTCACAGACTTTGGTGCGCGTTCTCGCGAAATTCATGCTTATTCAGTTGATCATTTAGTGCTCTTCCCAATCCCAGACTTTTATATTGCATGTTTGTTCGCAATGGATTCAAAACAGGCTATTATGCACACATAGATCTCTCCAAGACGACCGGAAAAGATCTGAGCAGCTTAATTACATTAGATAATGCCATTTCCATTTAATTCCATTTAGAACGTTTTATTTTGATCTTACAAATGTCGGCGTCAAGACACATTTGAGTTCTACATCTGACAACTATAGCTACAGCAGATGTAGAACTCAAGTTGAACGCGGTGGAATTAAGCTGTTCAGATGTTTTCCGGGCGTCTTGGGGAGACGTACTACTATATTGTGTGCAGGCGATACATTGGAAAGCAGTTTTAGAAAGATTTACATTTATTTGAGGCTATCAGGTAGGCCGTCGAATTCTGTCATGTAACCTGTGGAGACTGACGGCCTGTCGGTCATGCGCTTAATTGGATGTGAAAACGGAGCTAAATAACATGTTATATAAACATTATATAATTTGAAACATGTATTGTTCTAGCTATATAAATGACAGTGCATGGTAGGCTATTTCAATTACCGCGAGATAGGCCTACGTACTTCACGATATCGATAGCCTTAACTTTCATTTGATTGATCTAATATGCTGTCACGTTCCAAGCGCATGTGACTCTGTGACTCTCTCACTAGTGTCTCTGCATTATGTACTGTAGGCACATGTGCGCTAATATTAGGTTTTGGAAGTAGCCTAGACTACAGAAGTATGCGATTTGATACAGTCATGGTATGTCCTGTTCAGTGTGACGAAAGCGTTTAGCCTATACATGTCTCTGATTGGCTGTAGGGCTGGTTAAACTCGATTCCTCTAATGGATACAGGTTATTCTGAGTCACTCATTTAGGTTTTGCGGGAAGTGTTAGTCACTTGAGTAGCCATTTAGTTTTTACGGGAAGTGTTAGTCACTTGAGTAGCCTATTGCCCAATTGCCAAGGACCCTTGCAGAGGGGCTACACCAGTACAGAGGCATCATTACAGAAACGTCCTAACTCAGTTTAGGATGGCATTTAGGATTTTTGGTATTACAGAAGCATCTTCCTAACTGCATTTAGGTAAAAAAATCCTATCTTAACTTAAGATAGGAAATTGACCATTACAGAACCCTGTAACTCAAGAATTTCCTAACTTAGGAAACAGACCCTGTCCTAAAGTCAAAATAACTGCCAAAACGGACTGCAACAGTCTTGTTGGGTTGTTGCCTATATGACAAGATGAGGAACATGACTGTTAGGGACACCATAAAGCATATTTCACTAAATAGGATAATTAAATGAAAACTTGGACAAGCAATATGACATGTGTAAGATGACATGTGTTATATTAGACTATTATTTATTTATTTATTATTTTTTAATGTATTGTTTTTCACCTTTTTATCCTGAACATCAAATTAAGACACACTCTCATGCTTTCTTGTCTTTTATATAGTTCCTACATGAACGGTTTGTACAGCGTAACCTACGGCCTCTCGGGGCTTATTGCTTCATTCTAAGAATAGATACAGGCAGTCATAGGCATATATAGGCAGTCTTGTATACATTCTAAGCATATAAACATGCATGACGGGACGATTGCCGATTTAAGAATCTAGTTGACAGGATTTCTTAAGTTAAGATAAGATAGGAGGCCTGAGATAAGATAGACCCAGCCAAGAGTTTAGGAACTGCTTCTGTAATAGAAAAATAGGAACTTTTAAACTTAAGATAGGACAAGAAGTTATGATATTTTTCTGTAATGAGGGCCCAGGAGCGTAACTAAAGTGTTCCTTTGTTGTTGTTTTGTATAAAAGTTTGCCTAGGCCTAATTGCTGCTCAAAAAACAGCTGTTATATTGCATATTGCAAGTACAGTGCAGTCATACTGCAGTTCAGTGCAGTGCAGTGCAGTAGTATTTTCTTTTGATAAATGTCCTCTTTAAGACTTCTGCAAAGAAAAACAAAACTAGTGGTATTTTTACTGTTTTTTGATATTTTTATTTTCTCTTAAAATTGAAGAGAAAGTGGAGTGCACAATGCACAAACAATCATTCATCATTATTTATTTTCAACAACATCTTTAACATGTAAAATCATTCATCATTATTTATTTTCAACAACATCTTTAACATGTAAAATCATTCATCATTATTTATTTTCAACAACAATATTTAACATGTAACATTCATTAATCAGAAATTATGTACAACAACACTCTTTAGATCTCTAGATTTTGCAACGACCTTACATGACACAATGGCATAAAATATGCCAGTTTTTAGGACACAGAATAATGTTTGTAATGATACCAGTTACGTTTAACAGTAACATAAGTGTAATGAGCTATTCATTGTCGAAGGTGCATGGTGAAGAGAAATTCTTACTTTGGAAAAAAAACATTTGCCGATATCCTTGGATGGGAGATACTTGTGTCGTTCAAATTTCCCATGATCAAAGAGGGCACTAATACGCATGGGCATAGCAAAAATCACAATTTGGGCTTGCTGTGCAAACAAGATATTTAACTCAACTGTACACATGTCTCAACTGTACTCAGTCTAACCTAAACAATCATTAATCATTATTTATTTTCAACAACAGTCTTTAACATGTAACATTCATTCATTATTATTTATTTTCAACAGCAGTCTTTAACATGTTAACAATCATTCATCATTATTTATTTTCAACAACAATCTTTAACCTGTAACATTCATTCATCATTATCAGTCCAGTTCAGTTCAGTTCAGATATCTTTATTAATCCCCGAGGGGCAATACGGTTTACACCCAACCCATCCATGAAGGGGTTAAAAGTTAAAAAGTGCATTAGCATACACTGTATAAATGTATGCAATGTTAAGAAAAATAAATAGACAAATAAATAAGTAAGTACTGCAGCAGTCATACATCACCTGTCTGCAGCCACGCACAGCCACACACACACACACACACACACACACACACACACACACACACACACACACACACTTCGCCTGCCAGTGACGGAACAGAGCAGCAGAGTCCAAGAACCAGTATTGTTGTAGTTATGTGTATTATTTTAACAGTCTTATATGATGTTCATTTAACAGTCTAATAGCAGAGGGAATGAATGAGTTGGCATAGCTGTTAGTTTTACGTATTGGCACATGGTACCGCCGACCTGACTGCATGATAACCAATTTATTTCTGAGTACATGATTTGGTTGGCAAGATATTCTTTCTGCTTTCTAAACCACCCGTGTTTTCCAGAGAGAACAGAGATCTTCTAACTGGGTACCAGTGATTTTTGAGCATACTTTGACAATGTCACTCAAGCTCTTTTTGTCCTTCACAGACAGTCCATTAAACCAACATATGAAAGAAAATGTCAATAAACTCTCAATGAAGGCTTGATAAGTATATTCTTTGGTTTGCTCTCTTAATAATGCTATCAGTGTTCTCACTGAATTTCAGTTGCGGGTCAAACACTGTGCCTATATGTTTGGACTATTTGAACATCTTCATTGTGTATTACACTCGGTTTTGGTTCCTCACTGTGCTTCCTAAAGTCTATGATTAATTCTTTAGTTTTAGACACATTCAGGTCAAGGAAGCTGTCATTGCACCATCTGACAAATTCTGTAAGGGCTCTGTTGTGGTCAGATTGGTTGACCTGGAGAAGAGACAACAGGGCTGAGTCGTCTGAAAACTTCACCAAGTAGCTGTTTTCCCAAGAGGACCTGCAGTTGTCAGTGTATATAATATGAAAAGCAGGGGGGACAGCTCGCAACCCTGGGGAGAGTCTGTGTTGGATACAGTGACAGAGGACATGTTTCCATTTACTTAGACCTGCTGCCTTCTGTTTGTTAAAAAAATTAAAACTAGTAATAAAATCTGCTCAGGTAGCTTAAAATATGAGGCTAATGGTATATCCCCACTGTCAGCACATTTTTGAAAGATACATGTGAAGGCCTCACTAAGCTGCTCGGCGCAATAGCACAGTGTACGCCCACAGAAGGCATCAGGGCCAGCAGCCTTTCCTATTTTTGTGTTTTTAAGTAGAGTTGTGACTTTTGTCTGTTGAATTTCTATCCCTCTCTGGGGCGTTAACGTCTCTCTCAATGTGACTTTACCATCTGGGAAGGACCTTTCAAACCTGCAGAAGAATTGGCTAAAAGTGTCGTCTATACCATTCAATGTTATTGGTTGCCCTGTTCTGCTTACAGGCTGATTAATGGCTGCCATAGTTTTAATACCTTGCCAGGCTGCCTTTAGATCCTTAGACTATTATATTGATTTTCAATTTGATTCCTATACTGTATTTTTGCTTTCCTTATTTCATTTCTGACTTCTCTTCTCTTGAGACAGCTTTTTTCTCTACCAGGTCCCCTGAACAGAATGTCTGTTTTTCCCTACTCACACTTCCTGATGGTTTCCTGTTTTTTCCTATAACACATTTTAGTTCCTTTGTTACCCATGGCTTATTATTAGGGTAAATGACCACCTTTTTGGATGGAATAACCAAATCAACACAATATTTGATATAGGCAGGCATTGTTTCTGTGGATTATTTATGTCACTACAAGTGTCATAAAAAACAATTCCAGTCCGTACATTCCAGACACCCCTGTAGAGAGGAAATACTGTCTTCTGTCCAGAGTTGTATGGTTTTCTCCTCGCGCTCAAGGCGTCTGAAAGTGGGTTTGTACACAGGCATCAGATAGGTACTGTTGTGTGCGGGCCGGCCGATGAGTCTGAGCGGTGCGGGCCGGCCGATGAGTCTGAGCGGTGCGGGCCGGCCGAGGAGTCTGCGCGGTGCGGGCCGGCCGATGAGTCTGAGCGGTGCGGGCCGGCCGAGGAGTCTGAGCGGTGCGGGCCGGCCGAGGAGTCTGAGCGGTGCGGGCCGGCCGATGAGTCTGAGCGGTGCGGGCCGGCCGAGGAGTCTGCGCGGAGTGAACAGGTACCAGTAGTGAGTTGCCGTCTAGAACAGCAACAGACCCGGATCTCAACTCTGTTTCCTCAGCGTTCCCTGTTCTAGACGGCAACTCACTACTCGTACCTGTTCACTCAGCGTTCCCTGTTCTGTGCCAAAATTATATGAACTTAGCCTGTTAGTCCTCTAAAATGTTGCAGAAATTATTTAGAAATGCACAATAGCAGCTACATATAGAAAAATACCAACAAAAAATATACTTAATTTTTATATGCACCGCATATAGCACAGACCCACTTTTTGCGCCACTGACTTGCTAAAAAGACTGAAAGTAATCAAAATACCCATTTGATGTTAGGAAGGGGGTTAGTTGATTAACCCTTGTAAGGTGTTCATATTTTTGATACACATCCAATATTCCCGTGTCTGGTGGACCCACCACATCATTAGGCTTTTAATACCGACAGTTTATGTAAAAATACTTACATACTTAAATACTGTGAGATCACATTGATTATTATATATTTTTTGTGAGAAAATGAGGAAAAAAGGCTAAACAAGATATTTGATCATTATTTGTTGTTTATTTGGTGTAACTTTGTGTGGGAAAGGCAGAAGCAGAGAGACAACACTCATGCACACATACACCTACACTCACTTCAAATGAGACTTTGGAGTGCTCAACATCATGCACACATACACCTACACTCACTTCAAATGAGACTTTTGAGTGCTCAACATCATGCACACATGCACCTACACTCACTTCAAATGAGACTTTTGAGTGCTCAACATCATGCACACATACACCTACACTCACTTCAAATGAGACTTTTGAGTGCTCAACATCATGCACACATACACCTACACTCACTTCAAATGAGACTTTTGAGTGCTCAACATCATGCACACATACACCTACACTCACTTCAAATGAGACTTTTGAGTGCTCAACATCATGCACACATACACCTACACTCACTTCAAATGAGACTTTTGAGTGCTCAACACTCATGCACACATACACCTACACTCACTTCAAATGAGACTTTTGAGTGCTCAACATCATGCACACATACACCTACACTCACTTCAAATGAGACTTTTGAGTGCTCAACACTCATGCACACATACACCTACACTCACTTCAAATGAGACTTTTGAGTGCTCAACACTCATGCACACATACACCTACACTCACTTAAAATGAGACTTTGGAGTGCTCAAAATCGTTGAAAACAATGATAATGTGAGAAATAATGTGAGAAATAATAAAGTGATAATAATGTGAGAAATAGATGTTTTAAGTAATTACTACATAAGTCAGACAAGCTCTTTAGACTCTTTAATCTCTTTAGATTACTTAAACATTTTAAGTAATCACTACTTCAATTTTGGATACATTTAATGAACCTGATAATTTTTAAACTAATGTTAAAACTAACAAAATTGACATCAAGGGCATAGGTTTGGTCTCAGCTTCGGTGGGGACACATCCCCAACTCCTGTTGTCACGATACCAACTTTATTGTTTCAAAACCAATAATAAGTGAAGAATCTCGATTTCGATAATTTTGCGATTTTTCAAAAATTTCATTTGGTTTGTGTGATTTGTGAGATCATTCACATCAGTGGCAATAATAGAAAGTGATGGTTGCCATAGGTTTCTATTTCATATTGTGGAATTCATATAAACTTTATATTGTTAATTGTTTATAGTATTTTATGATCTGCATAATTACTAATAGCTAACTATATTTAGTAATATGAATGCATCACATTGATATTTAAATTATTAGGCTTGTCTTTAATATCACATTTGTGGTGTGTAGGCTAAATCTAATTGAGTGCCTGTCACTTTAAGTAGAACGTGAACATAATTAGCTTTCGGTCTTAAGTTTTAGGCTAGTGAAAAATAGTTTTCGCAAATGCAAGGATATGTGGATTCTACGGAGCCCGTGAGGTGACATAAAAAAAAAAACGAAGGTAAAAAAAAACAAAAATACTGAGATAAGGTATGTACACTGACTAGGTTTGCGAGATCTTGAGTTTGTTTTTGCGAGATCTTGAGTTTGTTTTGCGAGATCTCGAGTTTCTTTTGCGAGATATTGACTTTCTTTTGCGAGATCTCGAGTTTGTTTTGCGAGATATTGAGTTTGTTTTGCGAGATCTCGCAAATCCATCCATGCAGAACCACAAACGTTCTGAAGAGCTTCAGTCACTGAAATTACGTTGCAGTGCCTTGTTTTGCCAGCATGCGGAGAACAAGAGCAAAACTAATGGGCTTCGCGCATAAATGCAGGCCAGGCTGCAGTGTCATTGTCGGCGAAATCACTGAAAGAGACGCAACGGGAGGCAATGGGAGCAACAGCACCGGGCCCAGTCTGGAGGGGGGGTGGGAGGGCAGAAAAATAAATAATTAAATAAACGCTTTCTGTGGTGATTCTGCATTAAGTGTGTATTCATCGATGTGTCTCACTTACCAGCTTAAAGCGTTGTTGCTTGATGTTTCTGGCAGTTTCCCTATTGGCTGATTGGACGATTTATTGTTAAAAAAATTTATCAAAAGTTACCCCTCCCCCGTGGGGAGTAGTAGGCTACGTTAGATGTGACCTGTCAAGACGTGAGGTTGAGAGATTCTGTTCTCGGTAGCGTAGCCTGAAATGTTCAAATGGGTGGCCATACAAACATTAATCATAGGCATGTTATATTTATGACATAAAAGTGGAATTTATTGAAGGCATTTGATCACAGCTGACAAATTACGCAGAGACATTTTCAACTGGAGAAAAACAATGCATGAATGTAACTTGGGTGCGTCTTGAATTTCCCCTAGGGATCAATAAAGTATCTATCTATCTATCTACATGAAACACAATTGAGACAATAGATTGACCGTATTGGATAACTTCAAAGCCTTATCATAGGCATGTTGCATTCATGACATGAAAAGTGGAACTTATTGTACAAAAATGACACATTATGCTGTCGGCTAAACATTTTAAACTTGTGCGAAACTGCATGAACCTAGCATCGGTGCGTCGCATAAATTAAAACACAAATTGAAGCAACAGCTTGACCATCGGACAATCCTACTGAAAATCCTTTTCATAGGCATGCAGCGTTTATGACATAAAAAGTGTAATATGAACACATTTCATCACACCTGACAATTACGGAGCTGCCGGCTGTAGCCTACGCGATTTTACTGATTCTTGAACTATCAGGGCAGTGTTGACTTGCGCGTCTTTTTTAGATGGTTAACGTAAACAAAGGAAAACCCTCTAATTGGACGGGCAAGACTGACAAGTAGACAGGCCCGGTCGTGGCTACGCGTATGCTTGGTAGGCAAAACTAATGGGAAAATGTCTGTAAACAAATTTGGTAGCCAGAAAAAAGAACATAAACAGAGGATAGAAAATAGCCTACAAAAAAGGAGGGAGAGAACGCAAAGAAGGTAGGCCTATGGTTCTTGGCTTCACGTTCGGGCAACAGACAAGTTCGAGGATACGGTAGGACAATGATGACATTAATACAGTAGCCCGCTGTGGCATGGTCGCTTGCAATTGTATGGTTCATCTATATTATTTTAACTAATTGATCTGAATTGGTTGATGTTTCTCCTGGTAGCCTGTGCTCGCCTGTGCTGCGTGTGTATACCTAGGCCATAATGGCTGTTGCGGTCGTGGGCGTGTTGCACAGAATAACGTAGGACCGGCTCTGTCTAAAATCAAAAGACTATCACTGTGCGTGTGTGGTAACGTTAACTTGGTTCTTGTTCACTGCACTGGAGAATAAGTTAAAGAAAGGGAAACAAACTTGTGATGTAATCCACAAAATTGATAACGCTACATAAGAGCTTACATGAAAGCTCACTGGATATTAATCCACACTCTATCCAAGGCATCCATAACTTGGCCAAGTAATCCACAAAATTGATAACGCTACATAAGAGCTTACATGAAAGCTCACTGGATATTAATCCACACTCTATCCAAGGCATCCATAACTTGGCCAAGTAATCCACAAAATTGATAACGCTTACATAAGAGCTTACATGAAAGCTCACTGGATATTAATCCACACTCTATCCAAGGCATCCATAACCTGGATCAATTAATCCACAAAATTGATAACATTACATAAGAAACTTTGTCAAAGCTCACTGGATATTAATCCACACTCTATCCAAGGCATCCATAACTTGGCCAAGTAATCCACAAAATTGATAACGTTACATAAGAGCTTACATGAAAGCTCACTGGATATTAACCCACAACAGTCTGTAACTTGGACAAAGTATCCATAACTTGTGAGCACTTTTTATTCCCTCCACTCTTAGTCTGCAATTCTGGTGATCAGTGTGAGAACCTTTGGACTGACTGCAAGTTTTCTTTTGGTGGCGTTCCGCTCCACTTTTGATCCCTTGTCCGGATTTATCTTGAAGAGGCACCTATCAAATGAAAAAAAACAAAAAACTTTAGTCACTGTGGATTGTACTGTAATTTAATGTTTTCATACATTTGCAATAAGGTTACACAACAGTGTAGACAGAGCTTGTTTGTGAAAGAGTGTTTGGATATACAGGGAACTGTGGAATTCAAAGAGATCAATAATACATTGTCCTACTCCGTGTATGGGTTGATCTTTCATCATTTCATAACTCAATCAGAAAAAAAGAGAAAACAAGGTTGTTTTTCCTCTTACAATAAAATCAGAACATTAAAATGAGGTTTTTGATATTATTTTTTTATGTGCTATTTGGATAAATACAGGAATTGCATGGAAGATTTGTGGAAGTGCAGGTGCTTTACTTTCAGCCTACATGCATAGCAGAAAAGCCTGACCGGAGATCTGCCTGCCGACTGCAAGACAAGTCTCCTAGATCGGGCAGGAGCCAGCACCATCTTCAGTAATGTCCCTTCAGGTCCATCTCGGCAGCTCCATGCTGCTTTTCTCCACGACCCAACTCCACCTTCTAGTGGGGCCCCCTCAGTGGCAGTGCTGGTTCCTGTCTGGTCTGAGTGACTCCTAGCATGAGTGTTCATGTGCAGCAGGCTGTCAGGCTTCCCTGCTGTGAATGTACGCTGAAGGTAAAGCACTGAATTTTTTATCTTTAATTATTAACATTTAAAAAAAGTGCACTGAAATCGCATTATTAGGCCTCTGTACTGTTAAAGGAACACGCCACCCAATGTCAGTAGTAAAATATGTTCTTACCTTAACTATAAACAGAGATACCTCTCCCATGTCGGTACTGGTGCCTTGCGCCACAGCATGTTGCTATGCTAGCGTGGTGGAGGACAGGGGAACTACAATGTAACGTGGTGGAGAGAAGTACTAGGTCAAAGTACTCCCAAGTGCTATTGCGCCACACATTGTAGTTCTCCTGTTTATTCGCTTGGAAAATCGCCACATTTCATGTTGTGTGACCTCACACATTTTTATGTGCTTCTCGTGCAACTGTATTTAAGTAGGGAAAACGTGGATGTTTTTGATTACTGCTATCTTCCTCCCTCTATGGCTACGTCTGAGCCCGCTAGCATAGCAACATGCTAACACATTCGCGCCGCGCACCAGAGTGTTTGAGTACAGCACGTACAGACACGGGAGAGGTATGACTCAACTCGTGAAAGTTAAGGTAAGAACAGATATATACTACTACTGACATTGGGTGGTGTGTTCCTTTAATGAGGGCAGAGGTGGGCTGGAAAAAAAGAGATTTTCAAGTGGGCCCTGAGTTGACAAAGTTTGGGAACCCTTTTATTAATCATTTCAGCACTTGAGCAGTGCTCAGTTGTACAGTATGTGCATTTTATTTATATATATATAAAATAATATCTCGATGGGCAGCACCTGTCCCGAATTCGGGACGCTGACTGTGCCCCCCCACCTCCCTCCCCAGACACCAAAAATGAACCTACATCGGCTTATCATGCAGCTCCATAGTAATGTTATATACCAGCTGAAAGCTGAGGTTCAACAATCGATACAGGTAAAGCTTTCCATGCAAAAATAATATTTATTAGATCTAAAAATGTCTTAAAATACCCTACCCCCATATGAAGTTTGTAAGAATCCATAGATGTAAAATATCTGCATTGTTTCATTGACAATATATCCGCATGCCATCCCAAACAAAAAAGATGCATAATGAAAAACGGCATTTTTTCTGAGGGAAAACCATTTGGATCTGATGTCCATTGTTGTTGCTGGACCAATAATGAGGCATGCTTGAATCTGTCATCCAACGTTGATGGGCCAATAGGGTTGCTTCTGAATGAGCTTCCAAGCGGGACTTACATGTCCGTGTAGCCAATGAGGAGACGATTTTCAAGGATATGCAACACATCCCCCCCCATCCCAATTCCTTCCCGCGTTATGCTAGTGCGCAAAGAGGCTTGTAATTTCTTCATAAAAGTGATTCTGTGCAACAGATGCATATACTCACCAGAAAGGTGCATCTCGTCAGACTGTGTTACTGGACTTGTACTTGTACTGGTACTGGCTCTTCTGAACTGTTGGTTGCTCTGGTTGCTTGGAGGACTGTCCAAGACATCTTGTTGGCCTTAATAAAGGACAGATAGTAGTAATACTTAACCAAACAGACATCACATAGCTCAATCTGGGTATATTAATACCCAACATAAATACTCAGTAGCCAATTGACACACTTCAAAATGTTCCTTTCGCAATATAATGCAGTAGAGTACACCACCACTAACACCCACTATGAAATCAATGATGAACAAGGTATAGTTTAGTCATCACCTTTTTGAAAACATCAACAAAAATGTAGAGAAGATTCTTTGAAGTATAATTCATAGTATAACTTCTGTATTGGACTGCATTCATTTGAACAGGTGTACCTAATAAATATATCTTGACTATGCACATTTTTCTAATGTCAAAGTTGATGGTACAAATTGAAACACATACTTGACTTTTTGAGCAGTGACAGAAGTTTCCTGGCTTCAATTGGTCTCAGGAAAGAAAGGAAGTCACTCTCCTGCAGGTAGCTCAGGTCTTCCAGGTCCTCAACTCCTATCCATGATATCCAAACATTAGTGTCAGATTTTAACTTTTAACTTACTCTGAGTCAACAATGCTATGCTTAAGTGAAATTACTCTTGTCCCACAAAGCTTGTACACAGGCAAAGGATAATAATCTAGTTTCTGCTCAGGCTTCCAACATTTCATGCTCTGCCTTGCTTGCTTCACTTCATACAATGTAAATGCTGGCATATAAGACACGTCATGAGGTGTAACAATAAAGTACACATGCTAGTCCTGCATCAGAAGCATGTATATACATATATAAGTATATATACTTTTTTGATCCCGTGAGGGAAATTTGGTCTCTGCATTTAACCCAATCGGTGAATTAGTGAAACACAAACAGCACACAGTGAACACACAGTAAGGTGAAGCACACACTAATCCCGGCGCAGTGAGCTGCCTGCTACAATGGCGTCGCTAGGGGAGCAGTGAGGGGTTAGGTGCCTTGCTCAAGGGCACTTCAGCCGCGGCCCACTGGTCGGGGCTCGAACCGGCAACCCTCCGGTTACAAGTCCAGAGTGCTAACCAGTGGGCCACGGCTGCCCCTGACCTGTCCTCTAGTGTAACATTAGCCCATTTTAGCAGCTTATTTATGGGTTTAATGACGTGTCCTGTAGAGTAATATTAGCCCATTTTAACATATTATTTATGGTAATATTAATACCAAAATAATTCAGTGGAAATGCATGGATTCCAGTTGCTGCTACTGGAAGAAACTGGAATCCATGCATTTCCACTGAATTATTTTTGGAATCTGATCCCTTATCATACCTGTTCATTCTTACTCGTTGCTCGACTTATCGTGACTAAATTCAAGATGGCTGCAAACGCTAAACTTCGTGAAGATACTGTCTGTATAAATCGTCTTGTAAGTAAACTACCAGTGCTTTTTCAAAGTTCTCAATGTCTCGTTTTAAATGTCAGGGCCCTCGGAAGTCTACCAATGAAGTGTGGAGATACATTGAGCCTCGTAAATGGGTGTAAAACAGTGATTTATTTGCATGGCTAGCCCGATGCAGAAGCACCACTACTGAAAAAGCTGTTGGTAGCATCGGCTAACTAGCGCCAGATTTTGGAGTGCAGGGGACAAGCCGAGATGGGCTATGAGACATACGTTCACACTCGGTATCATGTTTCAAGACACTTTAGGTCAATATCACACCGGAATTCTCTTTTAAGTAAGTTTGACCTTCTAGCTTCGTCCTTCCTCTAGCCTTGACATCGGGCATTAGCTGCTATTCACTTCGAAGTCGACCAAACAGGAACCGCCGCGCGATGTTGTTGGGTTGACACCGGTTTAGTGTAAGTTTAGCGTAACGTCAAAGACTGATGTTCCCAACAGCCAATGGGGTGTCTTCTTCTTCTCAAACAGATCCCGTTGACCAATGGGGTGTCTTCTTCTTCTCAAACAGATCCCGTTGACCAATGGGGTGTCTTCTTCTTCTCAAACAGATCCCGTTGACCAACCCATACCGCAGTTAGGGAGAAAAAAAACAGACAGGTTTTGTTTAAGCCTTTTTTTTTCTTTTTACTTTTTTCCCCTCTTACAGTCCCTTATTAGGACATTCTCTGCCCATACCAACCCAAACAGGACCCACGCTTTTCAAAGCATGTACTCCAATGACATGTCGCGTTGTTGTCGTCACGTTGTTCTGGTTCTGGTGCCGTGAGACGTTTTTGTTTATGTGGTTTTATCCTGGTATTGGCCTGCTTCACTTTCCCTATGTCTGATGTCCTTTCAATATAAATTAATAGCCTATAATGTTAATAAATGTTACCATCTAGGAAATTACAGTAATTGTAGTTATTTTCAATGAAAACATAAGTCACTTAAGAAAGGAATTATAGTAAAATTACTAATTAAATTGTTATTTTACTTTTAATTTCTCAGTAACTTTAAATGATTTTCTACTTTTTTTAGAGTTTTAAAGTTGAATTTTACAGTTTATTCCCTTAAATAACAGACAAATATTTGTGAAATTACGATATATTTGTGAACGTATTTTAACAATAAATATTTGTATATTTTGTAAAAGAACAGGAATATTGTGTGTTTTCACAGTTACAGTGATTTCATGTTAGTTTACATTTGGCATGTAAAATCACAGTCTCTTTTTGTAAATTAAATGGTATTTTAAAAATACAGACAAAATCTGTAAAATAAACAGTAAAAAAAACTGTTATATTACAATTTTTTTTTTACAGTGTAGTCAGTGTTTGTCCCAAGTACAAGCTTTTCTCAGTTTTTGTTCTTCTTCATGTCACCTCACGGGCGCCGTAGGATTCAATTCATCATGTTTGCATGTCATTAGATAAAAAAAATGTTCAAAAGTCAAAGAAAATGTTTTCTGGGATGAGATCATAGAAGAGATATCTGGTGTCTCGCAATATTCATTTCTGACTATGAATATGGAAATACATCATGGGTTATCTTTTATTGCGCAGGCTACATTCACAAATACATTAGCCTACAAAAACAGAATATAGGAACAGGAAAATGTCTCGGATCCATTGTTTATTGTAACTGCAAGATTGGTAGCTCAATCAAATGACGAAATCAAAATTTCTTGTACTGTTCTGCTGGCTGTCAGAATAATCAGCAGCACAAATGAGTTCGCTAAAATATTGGTGGGGACAATTTTGTCATCTTAAAATTTTGATTAGGACTTAACGTCCCACCCTAAATCTACACTCATGATTGACACTGGAAACAGAGTTGATTTTTTTAAGTTATCACTCCTAATAATACATTCATGTTATCACCATGACTCAACACATTTTTCTCAAAATCAAATATATTTTATTTGTAAGATTCAAATAAAAAACTGTTCAAAAGACAATTTTACTGCAGATTCCATTTATTTAAGAATTCCATTACAATTCAGAACAATGTCCCCAGCAATGGGGTTAATACAGAAAATGAAAGAAATAACAACCACATTTTCAATAAAGGTAACAATACTCAAATAACACAAAAATAGGTCAACATAATAGGCGATCCAAAAATAATAAACAACAACATTAATAAAAAAAGCAAAAACAAAAACACAAAAACAACTTGGTTGCTCGTCCATCATCAGATCATTTTTAAGGCTAAGCAGTCTCGGAGGTAACCGCTTCATCAGATCATTTTTAAGGCTAAGCAGTCTCGGAGGTGACCGCTTCATCAGATCATTTTTAAGGCTAAGCAGTCTCGGAGGTAACCGCTTCATCAGATCATTTTTAAGGCTAAGCAGTCTCGGAGGTAACCGCTTCAGGTCATCAGATCATTTTTAAGGCTAAGCAGTCTCGGAGGTAACCGCTTCATCAGATCATTTTTAAGGCTAAGCAGTCTCGGAGCTAACCGCTTCAGCTCATCCATCATCAGATCATTTTTAAGGCTAAGCAGTCTCGGAGCTAACCGCTTCAGCTCATCCATCATCAGATCATTTTTAAGGCTAAGCAGTCTCGGAGGTAACCGCTTCAGCTCATCCATCATCAGATCATTTTTAAGGCTAAGCAGTCTCGGAGGTAACCGCTTAGTCTCAGAGGTAACCGCTTCAGCTCATCAGATCATTTTTAAGGCTAAGCAGTCTCGGAGGTAACCGCTTCATCAGATCATTTTTAAGGCTAAGCAGTCTCGGAGGTAACCGCTTCAGCTCATCAGATCATTTTTAAGGCTAAGCAGTCTCGGAGGTAACCGCTTCATCAGATCATTTTTAAGGCTAAGCAGTCTCGGAGGTAACCGCTTCAGCTCATCCAAACCCATTACAATTTTTTTAATAAAATTGAATGTATATGACAATTGCTTTGGATAATCTAGATGTAGTGCATAAATTAAGCCAAAAAGCAAAATTAACGCCTCTGTCAACTGTGCTATATCACACACCACAATATCTCCCTCAAGAACTATAGAATGTGTTTCAGGACCAAACTTCACAAGGGAGACTATCATTTGAGACAGTGAGAACAGCTACAGTTGTATCCAAGAGGTCTGGCAGGTCAATGTCTTCTGCCTGAAGAACATGACAGTAATTAGTTAATGAGTAGAACAGTCAATGAAAAACACTACATGTGTATTTAATATGAAATACCAGTGAATGAAAAGTTCAGTTAAAATTCCCAAATATGACATTCTTGGTGAATTACTGTAGTATGATTTAATAGCTTTTCTGGTGGCTAGGAAGATGGTTGTGGTTGTTGTCTTTTGGCAGTATCAGAGAGGGTTAAATAGAAAAAGGGATATATACAGAGAACACAAAGTAAGAGAGGGTTAAATAGAAAAAGATATATATATATATATATATAGAACACAAAGTAAGAGAGGGTTAAATAGAGAACACAAAGTAAGAGAGGGTTAAATAGAAAAAGAGAGATATATAGAGAACACAAAGTAAGAGAGGGTTAAATAGAAAAAGAGAGATATATAGAGAACACAAAGTAAGAGAGGGTTAAATAGAGAACACAAAGTAAGAGAGGGTTAAATAGAAAAAGAGAGATATATAGAGAACACAAAGTAAGAGAGGGTTAAATAGGAATTCTATATAGAGAACACAAAGTAAGAAAAATAAAGAGTAAAAGAGCACACACAGTTGAAACGTACATTCCAGATGGGAAGTTGAAACGTACATTCCAGATGGGAAGTTGAAACGTACATTCCAGATGGGAAGTTGGAAGTTGAAACGTACATTCCAGATGGGAAGTTGAAACGTACATTCCAGATGGGAAGTGCCCGCAGAGCAATTGTGCGTGTTAACATCAACGTCTTCCTAGAAGACAGAGGGATTGTGGGTAATGGGAAGACATGCACGAGCGCAAAACCCCACAACACCCACTCCCTGTCGGTGATTGGTTGGAACACTATTTATTTTAGATTTGAGCGGTTGATAGCACCAATTGTTTTTGTGTACAGATCTGGGAGCCTAGGCTGTGAAGCGTTTTTTTGATGGCCTGCTTATGGGGCAGCTAGTGGATCGTTAGGAAAGAATAGATGAATGTGATCAATTATGTTTGGGCCTTTTTTGAGCCTGACATCGCTGATACTTTAAGGTGCTGTGCTTTTCAGTCAGCCTTTAAGATTTGATACTCGGTTCAAAAGATACGTGTAAAGGGGTGAAAAGACCAATTTTACCTATTGGGGCACTAAAGCCCTTCAGCCTGTGGTGAAATTAATCATATGACTGACACAGGGCTTCTTTTTTCTGAGTTACAGTAACTGCTACCTCTAGACACCCAGCTCTACTCAACTTGTGACGGTAGTTAACCATTTAAAAATAAAAAAAGCTGGTCTGCCATGCCAACCAACCACAATCACTCCCACACTGTTTTAGGCAAGGCCTGCTTGTGCACTAATGCCTCTGCAGCTTTTGCCAATTCATCTTCACCGGCATAGGCATTGAAACTAAAAATGACCTCAGCCATTTTTTCTAAAACATTGTTTCTGCCCATTTGTGAGTTTTATGGGTGTTTGTATTCACATTGTATGCTGCGTTACCTGCCTCCAGTATGTGTTCCACATCATAGGGAAATGTTGGAACTGGGAACTCTGAGTGCGGCCGTCTCTGAGTGCGTTCCTGGGTCTGGGTAGTGAATGCTGTGGGAGGGGAGTCACTTATTATCCTGACCACGGCCTCTGAGGGTCAATACGCAGAGTTCTCCATCAAAGTCAGGGTCTTCATATTGAAGAGTAAAATGGCCTTCTAAGTTAAACCTCTCTTGCATAAATGATATCAGTTCATCTAATGGGGATGGTCTGGTTGGTAAGATGACCTTGTGAGCTGTGTCTGCATTAGAATAGACTCTTAGCAACAAACCAGGGGGTTGTGCCATCTAAAAAAAAAATAAAAATGAAATGAATTTGTAATTCTCAACACATAAAAACAAACATAAGTATTATTTTATGTGCAAAATTCAGTACCTTTGCTCTTGCTTAGACGTATGTCTGTCAACGCGAGATAAAACTCCTTGGTGTCACGAACAATCTTCCTGAAATATTATTTGCAGAAAGAGTACATGAGTCATTAAAATCATTGACAGTGTACACATAGATATTACCTGGCCATAACTCATATGTCCTTAAGTGTTCAACATAATCTGACTTCTGCTGCCTGCAAATGAAGACAACATCACTGTGGATCAAAATAATTGTGTCAATCTTACAAAACTGAGGCAGTCCTGCTTCAAAGCCAACTGAAACATATGACCCATTGCAGAAAGCAGTACCATCAATTATGATCTGTTCTGTGCTGTCAACTGTAGGCCTGTCAGTCCTTTCAGTCACAAACTGCTTGGCAACTTCAGGTAATTGAGAAACCAAACAGAGTGGAAAAGTGTGAGGAGAATGGTTTGGTTTAAAAAAGGATGGAGAACTGAGGTGGTAGGCCATCATGTACTGA